>NW_026735192.1:0-158553 GCF_949786415.1 Peromyscus eremicus | reverse complement strand
GTTTCCCAGTCCTAAATGGAGTTGAATCACATGCAGTTTCTAGTTCTACGAGCAAGAGTTGTTTTCTCATAAGAAGAGTCATTATTGTGCTCCCATTGTCATACACAGGGCAAATAGCACTGGCGTCTGTTCCCAGCATGTACAGTGTATTGGACTGAAGAGGAGCTACTGTTCTTGTCATTTTCCTCTGTCAGAATTGATCTAGATATGGTCCCGTGTGTTTAGGAAGCACAGTTCTTTGTTCTGAGCAAGCTCACTGTTCTGGCCCTATAGGAAACACAGAAGAGTAGAAGAGTGCTCTTTTCTCAAAGCAGAGTGTGTTTCTTGTAAGGCCAGCTGGCATTTGTTTCCAGTCCTAAATGGAGTTGAATCTCATGCAGTTTTTGGTCCTAGGAGCAAGAGTTGTTTTCTGGTAAGAAGAGTCACTATTACGCTCCATTTCCATACAGAGTGCAAATAACACTCGCGTCTGTTCCCAGCAAGTACAGTGTATTGGAATAAAGGGGAGCTACTGTTCTAGTCAGTTTCCTAAGCACAGTTAAATTCGATATGGCACGTGTGTGTAGAAGCACAGTACTTTTATCTGAGCAAGCTCACTATTCTGGCCCTATAGTATACACAGTAGAGTAGAAGAGTACTCTTTCTCAAAAGCAGAGGGTGTTTCTTGTAAGGCGAGCTAGTATTGTTTCCAAGTCCTAAATGGAGTTGAATCACATGCAGTTCTGGTCTACGAGCAAGAGTTGTTTTCTGGTAAGGAAAGTCACTATTGTGGTCCCCATTGCCATACACAGGGCAAATAGCACTGGCGTCTGTTCCCAGCAAGTACAGTGTATTGGGCTGAGAGGATCTACTGTTCTTGTCAGTTTCCTAAGCAGAATTGAACCAGATATGGCCGTGTGTGTAGTAAGCACAGTTCTTTTGTTCTGAGCAAGCTTGCTGTTCGACCCCTTAGGAAACACTGTAGAGTAGAAGAGTCTCTTTCCTCAAAGCAGAGTGTGTTTCTTGTAAGGCGAGCTAGCGTTTGTTTCCCAGTACTAATGGAGTTGAATCACATGCAGTTCTGGTCCTACGAGCAAGAGCTGTTTTCTGGTAAGAAGAATCACTAATGTGCTCCCATTGTCATAACACAGTGCAAATAGCACTGGCGTCTGTTTACAGCAAGTACAGTGTATTGGACTGAAGAGGAGCTACTGTTCTTGTCACTTTCCTAAGCAGAATTGAACTAGATATGGCCAGTGTGTGTAGGAAGCAGAGTTCTTTTGTTCTGAGCAAGCTCACTGTTTTGGCCCTATAGGAAACACAGTAGAGTAGACGAGTACCCTTTTCTCAAAAGCAGAGTGTGTTTCATTGTAAGGCGTGCTAGGGCGTTTGTTTCCCAGTCCTAAATGAGTTGAATCACATGCGGTTTCTAGTTCTACAAGCAAGAGTTGTTTTCTCATAAGAAGAGTCATTATTGTGCTCCCATTGTCATACACAGGGCAAATAGCACTGGCGTCTGTTCCCAGCTTGTACGTGTATTGGACTGAAGAGGATCTACTGTTCTTGTCATTTTCCTCTGCAGAATTGATCTAGATATGGTCCATGTGTGTAGAAAGCACACTTCTTTGGTCTGAGCAAGCTCACTGTTCTGGCCCTATAGGAAACACATTAGAGTAGAAGAGTGCTCTTTTCTCTCAAAAGCAGAGTGTGTTTCTTGTAATGCGAGCTAGCGTTTTTTTCCCGGTTCAAAATGGAGTTGAATCACATGCATTTTTTGGTCCTACGAGAAGAGTTGTTTTCTGGTAAGAAGAGTCACTATTGCGCTCCCATTGTCATACACAGGGCAATTAGCACTGGCGTCTATTCCCAGGATGTACAGTGTATTGGACTGAAGAGGATCTACTGTTCTTGTCATTTTCCTCTGCAGAATTGATCTAGATATGGCCCGGTGTGTAGGAAGCACACTTCTTTTGTTCTGAGAAGCTCACTGTCCTGGCCTATAGGAAACACAGTAGAGTAGAAGAGTGCTCTTTTCTCAAAAGCAGAGTGTGTTTCTTGTAAGGCCAGCTGGCGTTTGTTTCCAGTCCTAAATGGAGTGAATCACATGCAGTTTCTGGTCCTACAAGCAAGAGTAGTTTTCTGGTAAGGAAAGTCACTATTGCGCTCCCATTGACATACACAGTGCAAATACCACTCGCCTCTATTCCCAGCAAATACAACTGTATTTGGACTGAAGAGGAGCTACTTTTCCTTGTCAGTTTCCTAAGCAGAGTTGAACTAGATATGGCCCGTGTGTGCAGGAAGCACAATTCTTTTGTTCTGTGCAAGCTCACTGTTCGGACCCCTTAGGAAACACCAGTAGAGTAGAAGAGTGCCCTTTTCTCAGAAGCAGAGTGTGTTTCTTGTAAAGCAAGCTAGCGTTTGTTTCCCAGTCCTAAAGGGAGTTGAATCACATGCAGTTTCTGGTCCTACGAGCAAGAGTTGTTTTCTGGTAAGAAGAGTCCACTATTGTGCTCCCATTGCCATACACAGTGCAAACAGCACTCGCGACTGTTCTCAACAAGTACAGTGTATTGGACTGAAGAGGAGCTACTGTTCTTGTCAGTTTCCTAAGCAGAGTTGAACTAGATATGGGCCCTTGTGTGCAATAAGCACAGTTCCTTTTTTCTGAGCAAGCTCACTGTTCTGGGCTTATCGGAAACCACATTAGAGTAGAAGAGTGCTCTTTTCTCAAAAGCAGAGTGTGTTTCTTGTAAGGCGAGCTAGCATTTGTTTCCCAGTCCTAAATGGAGTTGAATCACATGCAGTTTCTGGTCCTACGAGCAAGAGTTGTTTTCTGGTAAGAAGAGGACAATATTGCGCTCCCATTGTCATACACAAGGCAAATAGCACTGGCGTCTATTCCCAGCATGTACAGTGTATTAGACTGTAGAGTATCTACTGTTCTTGTCAGTTTCCTAAGCAGATTTGAACCAGATATGGCCGTGTGTCTAGGAAGCACAGTTCTTTTGTTCTGAGCAAGCTCACTGTTTTGGCCCTTTAGGAAACACAGTAGAGTAGAAGAGTGCTCTTTCTCAAAAGCAGAGTGTGTTTCTTGTAAGGGAGCTAGCGTTTGTTTCCCAGTCCTAATGGAGTTGAATCACATGCAGTTTCTGGTCCTACGAGCAAGAGTTGTTTCTGGTAAGGAAAGTACTATGCACTCCCATTGCCACACACAGTGCAAATAGCACTGGCGTCTGTTCCCAGCAAGTACAGAGTATTGTACTTAAGAGGAACTACTGTTCTTGTCAGTTTCCTAAGCAGAGTTGAACTGGATATGGCCCGTGTGTAGGAAGCACATTTCTTCTGTTCTGAGCAAGCTCACTGTTCGGATCTCATAGGAAACATAGTAGAGTAGAAGAGTGCTCTTTTCTCAAAAGCAGAGTGTGTTTCTTGTAAGGCGAGCTAGCGTTTGTTTCCCAGTCCTAAAATGGAGTTGAATCACATGCAGTTTTTTGGTCCTACGAGCAAGAGTTGTTTTCTGGAAAGAAGAGTCACTATTGCGCTCCCATTGCTATACACAGGGCAAATAGCACTGGCGTCTGTTCCCAGCATGTGCAGTGTATTGGACTGAAGAGGATCTACTGTTCTTGTCAGTTTCCTAAGTATAGTTGAATTAAATATAGTCGGTGTGTGTAGGAAGCACAGTTCTTTTGTTCTGAGCAAGCTCACTGTTTTGGCCCTTTAGGAAACACAGTAGAGTAGAAGAGTGCTCTTTTCTCAAAAGCAGAGTGTGTTTCTTGTAAGGCAAGCTAGCGTTTGTTTCCCAGTCCTAAATGGAGTAAAATCACATGCAATTTCTGGTCCTACGAGCAAGAGTTGTTCTCTGGTAAGAAGAGTCACTATTGGGCTCCCATTGTCATACACAGGGCAAATAGCACTGGCGTCTATTCCCTGCATGTACAGTGTATTGGACTGAAGAGGATCTACTGTTCTTGTCAGTTTCCTAAGCAGAATTGAACTAGATAAGGCCGTGTGTGTAGGAAGCACAGTTCTTTTTTCTGAGCAAGCTCACTGTTTTGGCCCTATAGGAAACACAGTAGAGTAGATGAGTGCTCTTTTCTCAAAAGCAGAGTGTGTTTCTTGTAAGACGAGCTAGCATTTGTTTCCCAGTCCTAAATGGAGTTGAATCACATGCAGTTTTTGGTCCTATGAGCAAGAGTTGTTTTCTGGAAAGAAGAGTCACTATTGCGCTCCCATTGCTATACACAGGGCAAATAGCACTGGCGTCTGTTCCCAGCATGTGCAGTGTATTGGACTGAAGAGGATCTACTGTTCTTGTCAGTTTCCTAAGCAGAGTTGAACTAAATATATTCGGTGTGTTTAGGAAGCACAGTTCTTTTGTTCTGAGCAAGCTCACTGTTCTGGCCCTATAGGAATCACATTAGAGTAGAAGAGTGCACTTTTCTCAAAAGCATAGTGTGTTTCTTGTAAGGCAAGCTAGCGTTTGTTTCCCAGTCCTAAATGGAGTAAAATCACATGCAATTTTGGTCCTACGAGCAAGAGTTGTTCTCTGGTAAGAAGAGTCACTATTGCACTCCCATTGTCATAAACAGGGCAAATAGCACTGGCCTCTATTCCCTGCATGTACAGTGTATTGGACTGAAGAGGATCTACTGTTCTTGTCAGTTTCCTAAGCAGAATTGAACTAGATAAGGCCGTGTGTGTAGGAAGCACAGTTCTTTTTTCTGAGCAAGCTCACTGTTTTGGCCCTATAGGAAACACAGTAGAGTAGAAGAGTGCCCTTTTCTCAAAAGCAGAGTGTGTTTCTTGTAAGGCGAGCTAGCGTTTGTTTCCCAGTCCTAAATGGAGTTGAATTCCATGCAGTTTCTGGTCCTATGAGCAAGAGTTGTTTTACGGAAAGAAGAGTCACTATTGCGCACCAATTGCCATACACAGCACAAATAGCACTGGCGTCTGTTCCCAGCAAGTACAGTGTATTGGACTGAAGAGGAGCTACTCCTCTTGTCAGTTTCCTAAGCAGAGTTGAACGAGATATAGTCGGTGTGTGTAGGAAGCACAGTTCTTTTGTTCTGAGCAAGCTCACTTTTCTGGCCCTATAGGAAACACATTAGAGTAGAAGAGTGCTCTTTTCTCATAAGGAGACTGTGTTTCTTGTAAGGCAAGCTAGCGTTTGTTTCCCAGTCCTAAATGGAGTAAAATCACATGCAGTTTCTGGTCGTACAAGCAAGAGTTGTTCTCTGGTAAGAAGAGTCACTATTGCGCTCCCATTGTCTTACACAGGGCAAATAGCACTGGCGTCTATTCCCTGCATGTACAGTGTATTGGACTGAAGAGGATCTACTGCTCTTGTCAGTTTCCTAAGCAGAGTTGAACTAGATATGGCCCGTGTGTGTAGGAAGCACAGTTCTTTTGTTCTGAGCAAGCTCACTGTTCTGGCCCTATAGGAAACACAGAAGAGTAGAAGAGTGCTCTTTTCTCAAAAGCAGAGTGTGTTTCTTGTAAGGCCAGCTGGCATTTGTTTCCAGTCCTAAATGGAGTTGAATCTCATGCAGTTTTTGGTCCTACGAGCAAGAGTTGTTTTCTGGTAAGAAGAGTCACTATTACGCTCCCATTTCCATACAGAGTGCAAATAACACTCGCGTCTGTTCCCAGCAAGTACAGTGTATTGGAATAAAGGGGAGCTACTGTTCTAGTCAGTTTCCTAAGCACAGTTAAATTCGATATGGCACGTGTGTGTAGGAAGCACAGTACTTTTATTCTGAGCAAGCTCACTATTCTGGCCCTATAGTAAACACAGTAGAGTAGAAGAGTACTCTTTTCTCAAAAGCAGAGGGTGTTTCTTGTAAGGCGAGCTAGTATTTGTTTCCAAGTCCTAAATGGAGTTGAATCACATGCAGTTTCTGGTCCTACGAGCAAGAGTTGTTTTCTGGTAAGGAAAGTCACTATTGTGGTCCCATTGCCATACACAGGGCAAATAGCACTGGCGTCTGTTCCCAGCAAGTACAGTGTATTGGGCTGAGAGGATCTACTGTTCTTGTCAGTTTCCTAAGCAGAATTGAACCAGATATGGCCGTGTGTGTAGTAAGCACAGTTCTTTTGTTCTGAGCAAGCTTGCTGTTCGACCTCTTAGGAAACACTGTAGAGTAGAAGAGTCTCTTTCCTCAAAAGCAGAGTGTGTTTCTTGTAAGGCGAGCTAGCGTTTGTTTCCCAGTACTAAATGGAGTTGAATCACATGCAGTTTCTGGTCCTACGAGCAAGAGCTGTTTTCTGGTAAGAAGAATCACTAATGTGCTCCCATTGTCATACACAGTGCAAATAGCACTGGCGTCTGTTTACAGCAAGTACTGTGTATTGGACTGAAGAGGAGCTACTGTTCTTGTCACTTTCCTAAGCAGAATTGAACTAGATATGGCCAGTGTGTGTAGGAAGCAGAGTTCTTTTGTTCTGAGCAAGCTCACTGTTTTGGCCCTATAGGAAACACAGTAGAGTAGACGAGTACCCTTTTCTCAAAAGCAGAGTGTGTTTCTTGTAAGGCGTGCTAGCGTTTGTTTCCCAGTCCTAAATGGAGTTGAATCACATGCGGTTTCTAGTTCTACAAGCAAGAGTTGTTTTCTCATAAGAAGAGTCATTATTGTGCTCCCATTGTCATACACAGGGCAAATAGCACTGGCGTCTGTTCCCAGCTTGTACAGTGTATTGGACTGAAGAGGATCTACTGTTCTTGTCATTTTCCTCTGCAGAATTGATCTAGATATGGTCCATGTGTGTAGAAAGCACACTTCTTTGGTCTGAGCAAGCTCACTGTTCTGGCCCTATAGGAAACACATTAGAGTAGAAGAGTGCTCTTTTCTCAAAAGCAGAGTGTGTTTCTTGTAATGCGAGCCAGCGTTTTTTTCCCGGTTCAAAATGGAGTTGAATCACATGCATTTTTTGGTCCTACGAGAAAGAGTTGTTTTCTGGTAAGAAGAGTCACTATTGCGCTCCCATTGTCATACACAGGGCAAATAGCACTGGCGTCTATTCCCAGGATGTACAGTGTATTGGACTGAAGAGGATCTACTGTTCTTGTCATTTTCCTCTGCAGAATTGATCTAGATATGGCCCGTGTGTGTAGGAAGCACACTTCTTTTGTTCTGAGAAAGCTCACTGTCCTGGCCCTATAGGAAACACAGTAGAGTAGAAGAGTGCTCTTTTCTCAAAAGCAGAGTGTGTTTCTTGTAAGGCCAGCTGGCGTTTGTTTCCAGTCCTAAATGGAGTTGAATCACATGCAGTTTCTGGTCCTACAAGCAAGAGTAGTTTTCTGGTAAGGAAAGTCACTATTGCGCTCCCATTGACATACACAGTGCAAATACCACTCGCCTCTATTCCCAGCAAATACACTGTATTGGACTGAAGAGGAGCTACTTTTCTTGTCAGTTTCCTAAGCAGAGTTGAACTAGATATGGCCCGTGTGTGCAGGAAGCACAATTCTTTTGTTCTGTGCAAGCTCACTGTTCGGACCCCTTAGGAAACACAGTAGAGTAGAAGAGTGCCCTTTTCTCAGAAGCAGAGTGTGTTTCTTGTAAAGCAAGCTAGCGTTTGTTTCCCAGTCCTAAAGGGAGTTGAATCACATGCAGTTTCTGGTCCTACGAGCAAGAGTTGTTTTCTGGTAAGAAGAGTCACTATTGTGCTCCCATTGCCATACACAGTGCAAACAGCACTCGCGTCTGTTCTCAACAAGTACAGTGTATTGGACTGAAGAGGAGCTACTGTTCTTGTCAGTTTCCTAAGCAGAGTTGAACTAGATATGGCCCTTGTGTGCAATAAGCACAGTTCCTTTTTTCTGAGCAAGCTCACTGTTCTGGGCTTATCGGAAACACATTAGAGTAGAAGAGTGCTCTTTTCTCAAAAGCAGAGTGTGTTTCTTGTAAGGCGAGCTAGCATTTGTTTCCCAGTCCTAAATGGAGTTGAATCACATGCAGTTTCTGGTCCTACGAGCAAGAGTTGTTTTCTGGTAAGAAGAGACAATATTGCGCTCCCATTGTCATACACAAGGCAAATAGCACTGGCGTCTATTCCCAGCATGTACAGTGTATTAGACTGTAGAGTATCTACTGTTCTTGTCAGTTTCCTAAGCAGATTTGAACCAGATATGGCCGTGTGTCTAGGAAGCACAGTTCTTTTGTTCTGAGCAAGCTCACTGTTTTGGCCCTTTAGGAAACACAGTAGAGTAGAAGAGTGCTCTTTTCTCAAAAGCAGAGTGTGTTTCTTGTAAGGGAGCTAGCGTTTGTTTCCCAGTCCTAAATGGAGTTGAATCACATGCAGTTTCTGGTCCTACGAGCAAGAGTTGTTTTCTGGTAAGGAAAGTCACTATTGCACTCCCATTGCCACACACAGTGCAAATAGC
The DNA here is from genome assembly GCF_949786415.1 of Peromyscus eremicus. Lineage (NCBI taxonomy): Eukaryota > Metazoa > Chordata > Mammalia > Rodentia > Cricetidae > Peromyscus > Peromyscus eremicus. The sequence goes on along the minus strand of NW_026735192.1, from coordinate 150,185 downwards.
ACTGGCGTCTGTTCCCAGCAAGTACAGAGTATTGTACTTAAGAGGAACTACTGTTCTTGTCAGTTTCCTAAGCAGAGTTGAACTGGATATGGCCCGTGTGTAGGAAGCACATTTCTTCTGTTCTGAGCAAGCTCACTGTTCGGATCTCATAGGAAACATAGTAGAGTAGAAGAGTGCTCTTTTCTCAAAAGCAGAGTGTGTTTCTTGTAAGGCGAGCTAGCGTTTGTTTCCCAGTCCTAAATGGAGTTGAATCACATGCAGTTTTTGGTCCTACGAGCAAGAGTTGTTTTCTGGAAAGAAGAGTCACTATTGCGCTCCCATTGCTATACACAGGGCAAATAGCACTGGCGTCTGTTCCCAGCATGTGCAGTGTATTGGACTGAAGAGGATCTACTGTTCTTGTCAGTTTCCTAAGTATAGTTGAATTAAATATAGTCGGTGTGTGTAGGAAGCACAGTTCTTTTGTTCTGAGCAAGCTCACTGTTTTGGCCCTTTAGGAAACACAGTAGAGTAGAAGAGTGCTCTTTTCTCAAAAGCAGAGTGTGTTTCTTGTAAGGCAAGCTAGCGTTTGTTTCCCAGTCCTAAATGGAGTAAAATCACATGCAATTTCTGGTCCTACGAGCAAGAGTTGTTCTCTGGTAAGAAGAGTCACTATTGGGCTCCCATTGTCATACACAGGGCAAATAGCACTGGCGTCTATTCCCTGCATGTACAGTGTATTGGACTGAAGAGGATCTACTGTTCTTGTCAGTTTCCTAAGCAGAATTGAACTAGATAAGGCCGTGTGTGTAGGAAGCACAGTTCTTTTTTCTGAGCAAGCTCACTGTTTTGGCCCTATAGGAAACACAGTAGAGTAGATGAGTGCTCTTTTCTCAAAAGCAGAGTGTGTTTCTTGTAAGGCGAGCTAGCATTTGTTTCCCAGTCCTAAATGGAGTTGAATCACATGCAGTTTTTGGTCCTATGAGCAAGAGTTGTTTTCTGGAAAGAAGAGTCACTATTGCGCTCCCATTGCTATACACAGGGCAAATAGCACTGGCGTCTGTTCCCAGCATGTGCAGTGTATTGGACTGAAGAGGATCTACTGTTCTTGTCAGTTTCCTAAGCAGAGTTGAACTAAATATATTCGGTGTGTTTAGGAAGCACAGTTCTTTTGTTCTGAGCAAGCTCACTGTTCTGGCCCTATAGGAATCACATTAGAGTAGAAGAGTGCACTTTTCTCAAAAGCATAGTGTGTTTCTTGTAAGGCAAGCTAGCGTTTGTTTCCCAGTCCTAAATGGAGTAAAATCACATGCAATTTTGGTCCTACGAGCAAGAGTTGTTCTCTGGTAAGAAGAGTCACTATTGCACTCCCATTGTCATAAACAGGGCAAATAGCACTGGCCTCTATTCCCTGCATGTACAGTGTATTGGACTGAAGAGGATCTACTGTTCTTGTCAGTTTCCTAAGCAGAATTGAACTAGATAAGGTCGTGTGTGTAGGAAGCACAGTTCTTTTTTCTGAGCAAGCTCACTGTTTTGGCCCTATAGGAAACACAGTAGAGTAGAAGAGTGCCCTTTTCTCAAAAGCAGAGTGTGTTTCTTGTAAGGCGAGCTAGCGTTTGTTTCCCAGTCCTAAATGGAGTTGAATTCCATGCAGTTTCTGGTCCTATGAGCAAGAGTTGTTTTACGGAAAGAAGAGTCACTATTGCGCACCAATTGCCATACACAGCACAAATAGCACTGGCGTCTGTTCCCAGCAAGTACAGTGTATTGGACTGAAGAGGAGCTACTCCTCTTGTCAGTTTCCTAAGCAGAGTTGAACGAGATATAGTCGGTGTGTGTAGGAAGCACAGTTCTTTTGTTCTGAGCAAGCTCACTTTTCTGGCCCTATAGGAAACACATTAGAGTAGAAGAGTGCTCTTTTCTCATAAGGAGACTGTGTTTCTTGTAAGGCAAGCTAGCGTTTGTTTCCCAGTCCTAAATGGAGTAAAATCACATGCAGTTTCTGGTCGTACAAGCAAGAGTTGTTCTCTGGTAAGAAGAGTCACTATTGCGCTCCCATTGTCTTACACAGGGCAAATAGCACTGGCGTCTATTCCCTGCATGTACAGTGTATTGGACTGAAGAGGATCTACTGCTCTTGTCAGTTTCCTAAGCAGAGTTGAACTAGATATGGCCCGTGTGTGTAGGAAGCACAGTTCTTTTGTTCTGAGCAAGCTCACTCTTTGGACCCCAAAGGAAACAAAGTAGAGTAGAAGAGTGATCTTTACTCAAAGGCAGAATGTGTTTCTTGTAAGGCGAGCTAGTGTTTGTTTCCCAGTCCTAAATGGCGTTGAATCACATGCAGTTTTTGGTCCTACAAGCAAGAGTTGTTTTCTGGTAAGGAAAGTCACTATTGTGATCCCATTTCCATACACAGTGCAAATAACACTCGCATCTGTTCCCATTAAGTACAGTGTATTGGACTGAAGAGGAGCTACTGTTCTTTCACTTTCCTAGGTAGAGTTGAACTAGATATGGCCCTTGTGTGTAGGAAGCACAGTTCCTTTTTTCTGAGCAAGCTCACTGTTCTGGGCTTATCGGAAACACATTAGAGTAGAAGAGTGCTCTTTTCTCAAAAACAGAGTGTGTTTCTTGTAAGGCGAGCTAGCATTTGTTTCCCAGTCCTAAATGGAGTTGAATCACATGCAGTTTCTAATCCTATGAGCAAGAGTTGTTTTCTGGTAAGAAGAGACAATATTGCACTCCCATTGTCATACACAAGGCAAATAGCACTGGCGTCTATTCCCAGCATGTACAGTGTATTAGACTGTAGAGGATCTACTGTTCTTGTCAGTTTCCTAAGCAGAATTGAACCAGATATGGCCGTGTGTCTAGGAAGCACAGTTCTTTTGTTCTGAGCAAGCTCACTGTGTTGGCCCTTTAGGAAACACAGTAGAGTAGAAGAGTGCTCTTTTCTCAAAAGCAGAGTGTGTTTCTTGTAAGGGAGCTAGCGTTTGTTTCCCAGTCCTAAATGGAGTTGAATCACATGCAGTTTTTGGTCCTACGAGCAAGAGTTGTTTTCTGGTAAGGAAAATCACTATTGCGCTCCCATTGCCATACACAGTGCAAATAGCACTGGCGTCTGTTCCCAGCAAGTACAGTGTATTGTACTGAAGAATAGCTATTGTTCTTGTCAGTTTCCTAAGCAGAGTTGAAGTGGATATGGCCCGTGTGTAGGAAGCACACTTCCTCTGTTCTGAGCAAGCTCACTGTTCGGATCCCATAGGAAACACAGTAGAGTAGAAGAGTGCTCTTTTCTCAAAAGCAGAGTGTGTTTCTTGTAAGGCGAGCTAGCGTTTGTTTCCCAGTCTTAAATGGAGTTGAATCACATGCAGTTTTTGGTCCTACGAGCAAGAGTTGTTTTCTGGAAAGAAGAGTCACTATTGCTCTCCCATTGTTATACACAGGGCAAATAGCACTGGCGTCTGTTCCCAGCATGTGCAGTGTATTGGACTGAAGAGGATCTACTGTTCTTGTCAGTTTCCTAAGTAGAGTTGAACTAAATATAGTCGGTGTGTGTAGGAAGCACAGTTCTTTTGTTCTGAGCAAGCTCACTCTTCTGGCCCTAAAGGAATCACATTAGAGTAGAAGAGTGCTCTTTTCTCAAAAGCATAGTGTGTTTCTTGTAAGGCAAGCTAGCGTTTGTTTCCCAGTCCAAAATGGAGTAAAATCACATGCAGTTTCTGGTCCTATGAGCAAGAGTTGTTCTCTGGTAAGAAGAGTCACTATTGCGCTCCCATTGCCATACACAGTGCAAATAGCACTGGCGTCTGTTCCCAGCAAGTACAGTGTATTGGACTGAAGAGGAGCTACTGTTCTTGTCAGTTTCCTAAGCAGAGTTGAACTAGATATGGCCCGTGTGTAGGAAGCACGGTTCTTTTGTTCGGAGCAAGCTCACTGTTTGGACTCCATAGGAAACACATTAGAGTAGATGAGTTGTCTTTTCTCAAAAGCAGAGTGTGTTTATTGTAAGGCGAGCTAGCGTTTGTTTCCCAGTTCTAAATGGAGTTGAATCTCATGCAGTTTCTGGTCCTACGAGCAAGAGTTGTTTTCTGGTATGGAAAGTCACTATTGTGCTCCCAATGCCACACACAATGCAAATAGCACTCGCGTCTGTTTCCATTAAGTACAGTGTATTGGACAGAAGAGGATCTACTGTTCTTGTCAGTTTCCTAAGAAGACTTGGAATAGATATGGCCCGTGTGTGTAGGAAGCACAGTTCTTTTTTTCTGAGCAAGCTCACTCTTTTGGCCCTATAGGAAACACATTAGAGTAGAAGAGTGCTCTTTTCTCAAAAGCAGAGTGTGTTTCCTGTAAGGCAAGCTAGCGTTTGTTTCCCAGTCCTAAATGGAGTTGAATCACATGCAGTTTCTGGTCCTATGAGCAAGAGTTGTTTTCTGGTAAGAAGAGTCACTATTGCGCTCCCATTGTCATACACAGGGCAAATAGCACTGGCGTCTATTCCCAGCATGTACAGTGTATTGGACTGAAGAGGATCTACTGTTCTTGTCAGTTTCCTAAGCAGAATTGAACTAGATATGGCCGTGTGTGTAGGAAGCACAGTTCTTTTGTTCTGAGCAAGCTCACTGTTTTGGCCCTATAGGAAACACAGTAGAGTAGAAGAGTGCCCTTTTCTCAAAAACAGAGTGTGTTTCTTGTAAGGCGAGCTAGCGTTTGTTTTTCAGTCCTAAATGGAGTTGAATCACACGCAGTTTCTGGTCCTATGACCAAGAGTTGTTTTCTGGTGAGAAGGGTCACTATTGCGCTCCCATTGCCATACACAGTGCAAATAGCACTGGCGTCTGTTCCCAGAAAGTACAGTTTATTGGACTGAAGAGGATCTACTATTCTTGTCAGTTTCTTAAGCAGAATTGAACTAGATATGGCCCTGTGTGTAGGAAGCACAGTTCTTTTGTTCTGAGCAAGCTCACTGTTTGGACCACAAAGGAAACACAGTAGAGTAGAAGAGTGCTCTTTTCTCAAATCACAGTGTGTTTCTTGTAAGGCGATCTAGCATTTGTTTCCCAGTCCTAAATGGAGTTGAATCTCATGCACTTTTTGGTCCCATGAGCAAGAGTTTTTTTCTGGAAAGAAGAGTCACTATTGCGCTCCCATTGCCATACACAGTGCAAATAGCACTGGCGTCTGTTCCCAGCATGTACAGTGTATTGGACTGAAGAATATCTACTGTTCTTGTCAGTTTCCTAAGCAGAGTTGAACTAGATATGGCCCGTGTGTGTAGGAAGCACGGTTCTTTTGTTCGGAACAAGCTCACTGTTCGGACCCCGTAGGAAACACAGTAGACTAGAAAAGCTCTCTTTTCTCAAAAGCAGAGTGTGTTTATTGTAAGGTGAGCTAGCATTTGTATCCCAGTTCTAAATGGAGTTGAATCACATGCAGTTTCTGGTCCTACGAGCAAGAGTTGTTTTCTGGTAAGAAGAGTCACTATTGTGCTCCCATTGTCATACACAGGGCAAATAGCACTGGCGTCTATTCCCAGCATGTACAGTGTATTGGACTGAAGAGGATCTACTGTTCTTGTCAGTTTCCTAAGCAGAATTGAACTAGATATGGACGTTTGTGTAGGAAGCACAGTTTTTTAGTTCTGAGCAAGCTCACTGTTTTGGCCCTATATGAAACACAGTAGAGTAGAAGAGTGCCCTTTTCTCAAAGGGAGAGTGTGTTTCTTGTAAGGCGAGCTAGCGTTTGTTTCCCAGTCCTAAATTGAGTTGAGTCACATGCAGTTTCTAGTTCTAGGAGCAAGAGTTGTTTTCTGGTAAGAAGAGTCACTATTGCGTTCCCATTGTCATACACAGGGCAAATAGCACTGGCGTCTATTCCCAGCATGTACAGTGTATTGGACTGAAGAGGAGCTACTGTTCTTGTCATTTTCCTCTGCAGAATTGATCTAGATATGGCCCGTGTTTGTAGGAAGCACACTTCTTTTGTTCTGAGCAAGCTCACTGTTCTGGCCCTATAGGAAACACAGTAGAGTAGAAGAGTGCTCTTTTCTCAAAAGCAGAGTGTGTTTCTTGTAAGGCCAGCTGGCGTTTGTTTCCAGTCCTGAATGGAGTTGAATCACATGCAGTTTTTGGTCCTACGAGCACGAGTTGTTTTCTGGTAAGAAGAGTCACTATTGCGCTCCCATTTCCATACACAGTGCAAATAGCACTCGCGTCTGTTCCCAGCAAGTACAGTGTATTGGAATAAAGGGAAGGTACTGTTCTAGTCAGTTTCCTAAGCACAGTTAAATTCAATATGGCACGTGTGTTTAGGAAGCACAGTTCTTTTGTTCTGAGCAAGTTCACTATTCTGGACCTATAGTAAACACAGTAGAGTAGAAGAGTACTCTTTTCTCAAAAGCAGAGGGTGTTTCTTGTAAGGCGAGCTAGCGTTTGTTTCCCAGTCCTAAATGGAGTTGAATCACATGCAGTTTCTGGTCCTACGAGCAAGAGTTGTTTTCTGGTAAGGAAAGTCACTATTGTGCTCCCATTGCCATACACAGGGCAAATAGCACTGGCGTCTGTTACCAGCAAGTACAGTGTATTGGGCTGAAGAGGATCTACTGTTCTTGTCAGTTTCCTAAGCAGAATTGAACCAGATATGGCCGTGTGTGTAGTAAGCACAGTTCTTTTGTTCTGAGTAGGCTCGCTGTTCGACCCCTAAGGAAACACTGTAGAGTAGAAGAGTGCTCTTTCCTCAAAAGCAGAGTGTGTTTCTTGTAAGTCGAGCTAGCGTTTGTTTCCCAGTACTAAATGGAGTTGAATCACATGCAGTTTCTGGTCCTACGAGCAAGAGTTGTTTTCTGGTAAGAAGAATCACTATTGTGCTCCCATTTTCATACACAGGGCAAATAGCACTGGCGTCTGTTTACAGCAAGTACAGTGTATTGGACTGAAGAGGAGCTACTGTTCTTGTCAGTTTCCTAAGCAGAATTGAACTAGATATGGCCCGTGTGTGTAGGAAGCAGAGTTCTTTTGTTCTGAGCAAGCTCACTGTTTTGGCCCTATAGGAAACACAGTAGAGTAGAAGAGTACCCTTTTCTCAAAAGCAGAGTGTGTTTCTTGTAAGGCGAGCTAGCGTTTGTTTCCCAGTCCTAAATGGAGTTGAATGACATGCAGTTTCTAGTTCTACGAGCAAGAGTTGTTTTCTCATAAGAAGAGTCATTATTGTGCTCCCATTGTCATACACAGGGCAAATAGCACTGGCGTCTGTTCCCAGCATGTACAGTGTATTGGACTGAAGAGGAGCTACTGTTCTTGTCATTTTCCTCTGCAGAATTGATCTAGATATGGTCCGTGTGTTTAGGAAGCACAGTTCTTTTGTTCTGAGCAAGCTCACTGTTCTGGCCCTATAGGAAACACAGAAGAGTAGAAGAGTGCTCTTTTCTCAAAAGCAGAGTGTGTTTCTTGTAAGGCCAGCTGGCATTTGTTTCCAGTCCTAAATGGAGTTGAATCTCATGCAGTTTTTGGTCCTACGAGCAAGAGTTGTTTTCTGTTAAGAAGAGTCACTATTACGCTCCCATTTCCATACAGAGTGCAAATAACACTCGCGTCTGTTCCCAGCAAGTACAGTGTATTGGAATAAAGGGGAGCTACTGTTCTAGTCAGTTTCCTAAGCACAGTTAAATTCGATATGGCACGTGTGTGTAGGAAGCACAGTACTTTTATTCTGAGCAAGCTCACTATTCTGGCCCTATAGTAAACACAGTAGAGTAGAAGAGTACTCTTTTCTCAAAAGCAGAGGGTGTTTCTTGTAAGGCGAGCTAGTATTTGTTTCCAAGTCCTAAATGGAGTTGAATCACATGCAGTTTCTGGTCCTACGAGCAAGAGTTGTTTTCTGGTAAGGAAAGTCACTATTGTGGTCCCATTGCCATACACAGGGCAAATAGCACTGGCGTCTGTTCCCAGCAAGTACAGTGTATTGGGCTGAGAGGATCTACTGTTCTTGTCAGTTTCCTAAGCAGAATTGAACCAGATATGGCCGTGTGTGTAGTAAGCACAGTTCTTTTGTTCTGAGCAAGCTTGCTGTTCGACCCCTTAGGAAACACTGTAGAGTAGAAGAGTCTCTTTCCTCAAAAGCAGAGTGTGTTTCTTGTAAGGCGAGCTAGCGTTTGTTTCCCAGTACTAAATGGAGTTGAATCACATGCAGTTTCTGGTCCTACGAGCAAGAGCTGTTTTCTGGTAAGAAGAATCACTAATGTGCTCCCATTGTCATACACAGTGCAAATAGCACTGGCGTCTGTTTACAGCAAGTACAGTGTATTGGACTGAAGAGGAGCTACTGTTCTTGTCAGTTTCCTAAGCAGAATTGAACTAGATATGGCCAGTGTGTGTAGGAAGCAGAGTTCTTTTGTTCTGAGCAAGCTCACTGTTTTGGCCCTATAGGAAACACAGTAGAGTAGACGAGTACCCTTTTCTCAAAAGCAGAGTGTGTTTCTTGTAAGGCGAGCTAGCGTTTGTTTCCCAGTCCTAAATGGAGTAGAATCACATGCAGTTTCTGGTCCTACGAGCAAGAGTTGTTTGCTGGTAACAAGAGTCACTATTGCGCTCCCATTGCCATACACAGTGCAAATAGCACTGGCGTCTGTTCCCAGCATGTACAGTGTATTGGACTGAAGAATATCTACTGTTCTTGTCAGTTTCCTAAGCAGAGTTGAACTAGATATGGCCCGTGTGTGTAGGAAGCACGGTTCTTTTGTTCGGAACAAGCTCACTGTTCGGACCCCGTAGGAAACACAGTAGACTAGAAAAGCTCTCTTTTCTCAAAAGCAGAGTGTGTTTATTGTAAGGTGAGCTAGCATTTGTATCCCAGTTCTAAATGGAGTTGAATCACATGCAGTTTCTGGTCCTACGAGCAAGAGTTGTTTTCTGGTAAGAAGAGTCACTATTGTGCTCCCATTGTCATACACAGGGCAAATAGCACTGGCGTCTATTCCCAGCATGTACAGTGTATTGGACTGAAGAGGATCTACTGTTCTTGTCAGTTTCCTAAGCAGAATTGAACTAGATATGGACGTTTGTGTAGGAAGCACAGTTTTTTAGTTCTGAGCAAGCTCACTGTTTTGGCCCTATATGAAACACAGTAGAGTAGAAGAGTGCCCTTTTCTCAAAGGGAGAGTGTGTTTCTTGTAAGGCGAGCTAGCGTTTGTTTCCCAGTCCTAAATTGAGTTGAGTCACATGCAGTTTCTAGTTCTAGGAGCAAGAGTTGTTTTCTGGTAAGAAGAGTCACTATTGCGTTCCCATTGTCATACACAGGGCAAATAGCACTGGCGTCTATTCCCAGCATGTACAGTGTATTGGACTGAAGAGGAGCTACTGTTCTTGTCATTTTCCTCTGCAGAATTGATCTAGATATGGCCCGTGTTTGTAGGAAGCACACTTCTTTTGTTCTGAGCAAGCTCACTGTTCTGGCCCTATAGGAAACACAGTAGAGTAGAAGAGTGCTCTTTTCTCAAAAGCAGAGTGTGTTTCTTGTAAGGCCAGCTGGCGTTTGTTTCCAGTCCTGAATGGAGTTGAATCACATGCAGTTTTTGGTCCTACGAGCACGAGTTGTTTTCTGGTAAGAAGAGTCACTATTGCGCTCCCATTTCCATACACAGTGCAAATAGCACTCGCGTCTGTTCCCAGCAAGTACAGTGTATTGGAATAAAGGGAAGGTACTGTTCTAGTCAGTTTCCTAAGCACAGTTAAATTCAATATGGCACGTGTGTTTAGGAAGCACAGTTCTTTTGTTCTGAGCAAGTTCACTATTCTGGACCTATAGTAAACACAGTAGAGTAGAAGAGTACTCTTTTCTCAAAAGCAGAGGGTGTTTCTTGTAAGGCGAGCTAGCGTTTGTTTCCCAGTCCTAAATGGAGTTGAATCACATGCAGTTTCTGGTCCTACGAGCAAGAGTTGTTTTCTGGTAAGGAAAGTCACTATTGTGCTCCCATTGCCATACACAGGGCAAATAGCACTGGCGTCTGTTACCAGCAAGTACAGTGTATTGGGCTGAAGAGGATCTACTGTTCTTGTCAGTTTCCTAAGCAGAATTGAACCAGATATGGCCGTGTGTGTAGTAAGCACAGTTCTTTTGTTCTGAGTAGGCTCGCTGTTCGACCCCTAAGGAAACACTGTAGAGTAGAAGAGTGCTCTTTCCTCAAAAGCAGAGTGTGTTTCTTGTAAGTCGAGCTAGCGTTTGTTTCCCAGTACTAAATGGAGTTGAATCACATGCAGTTTCTGGTCCTACGAGCAAGAGTTGTTTTCTGGTAAGAAGAATCACTATTGTGCTCCCATTTTCATACACAGGGCAAATAGCACTGGCGTCTGTTTACAGCAAGTACAGTGTATTGGACTGAAGAGGAGCTACTGTTCTTGTCAGTTTCCTAAGCAGAATTGAACTAGATATGGCCCGTGTGTGTAGGAAGCAGAGTTCTTTTGTTCTGAGCAAGCTCACTGTTTTGGCCCTATAGGAAACACAGTAGAGTAGAAGAGTACCCTTTTCTCAAAAGCAGAGTGTGTTTCTTGTAAGGCAAGCTAGCGTTTGTTTCCCAGTCCTAAATGGAGTTGAATGACATGCAGTTTCTAGTTCTACGAGCAAGAGTTGTTTTCTCATAAGAAGAGTCATTATTGTGCTCCCATTGTCATACACAGGGCAAATAGCACTGGCGTCTGTTCCCAGCATGTACAGTGTATTGGACTGAAGAGGAGCTACTGTTCTTGTCATTTTCCTCTGCAGAATTGATCTAGATATGGTCCGTGTGTTTAGGAAGCACAGTTCTTTTGTTCTGAGCAAGCTCACTGTTCTGGCCCTATAGGAAACACAGAAGAGTAGAAGAGTGCTCTTTTCTCAAAAGCAGAGTGTGTTTCTTGTAAGGCCAGCTGGCATTTGTTTCCAGTCCTAAATGGAGTTGAATCTCATGCAGTTTTTGGTCCTACGAGCAAGAGTTGTTTTCTGTTAAGAAGAGTCACTATTACGCTCCCATTTCCATACAGAGTGCAAATAACACTCGCGTCTGTTCCCAGCAAGTACAGTGTATTGGAATAAAGGGGAGCTACTGTTCTAGTCAGTTTCCTAAGCACAGTTAAATTCGATATGGCACGTGTGTGTAGGAAGCACAGTACTTTTATTCTGAGCAAGCTCACTATTCTGGCCCTATAGTAAACACAGTAGAGTAGAAGAGTACTCTTTTCTCAAAAGCAGAGGGTGTTTCTTGTAAGGCGAGCTAGTATTTGTTTCCAAGTCCTAAATGGAGTTGAATCACATGCAGTTTCTGGTCCTACGAGCAAGAGTTGTTTTCTGGTAAGGAAAGTCACTATTGTGGTCCCATTGCCATACACAGGGCAAATAGCACTGGCGTCTGTTCCCAGCAAGTACAGTGTATTGGGCTGAGAGGATCTACTGTTCTTGTCAGTTTCCTAAGCAGAATTGAACCAGATATGGCCGTGTGTGTAGTAAGCACAGTTCTTTTGTTCTGAGCAAGCTTGCTGTTCGACCCCTTAGGAAACACTGTAGAGTAGAAGAGTCTCTTTCCTCAAAAGCAGAGTGTGTTTCTTGTAAGGCGAGCTAGCGTTTGTTTCCCAGTACTAAATGGAGTTGAATCACATGCAGTTTCTGGTCCTACGAGCAAGAGCTGTTTTCTGGTAAGAAGAATCACTAATGTGCTCCCATTGTCATACACAGTGCAAATAGCACTGGCGTCTGTTTACAGCAAGTACAGTGTATTGGACTGAAGAGGAGCTACTGTTCTTGTCAGTTTCCTAAGCAGAATTGAACTAGATATGGCCAGTGTGTGTAGGAAGCAGAGTTCTTTTGTTCTGAGCAAGCTCACTGTTTTGGCCCTATAGGAAACACAGTAGAGTAGACGAGTACCCTTTTCTCAAAAGCAGAGTGTGTTTCTTGTAAGGCGAGCTAGCGTTTGTTTCCCAGTCCTAAATGGAGTAGAATCACATGCAGTTTCTGGTCCTACGAGCAAGAGTTGTTTGCTGGTAACAAGAGTCACTATTGCGCTAACATTGTCATACACAGGGCAAATAGCACTGGCGTCTGTTCCCAAAGTACAGTGTATTGGATTGAAGAGGATCTACTATTCTTGTCAGTTTCCTAAGGAGAATTGAACTAGATATGGCCGTGTGTCTAGGAAGCACAGTTCATTTGTTCTGAGCAAGCTCACTGTTTTGGCCCTATAGGAAAAACAGGAGAGTTGAAGAGTGCGCTTTTCTAAAAAGCAGAGTGTGTTTCTTGTAAGGCGAGCTAGCATATGTTTCCCAGTCATAAATGGAGTTGAATCACACGCAGTTTTTGGTCCTACAAGCAAGAGTTGTTTTCTGGTAATGAAAGTCACTATTGCGCTCCCATTGCCATACACAGTGCAAATAGCACTCGCGTCTGTTCCCAGCAAGTACAGTGTATTGCACTGAAGAGGAGCTACTGTTCTTGTCAGTTTCCTAAGCAGAGTTGAAATAGATATGGCCCGTGTGTGTAGGAAGCACAGTTCTTTTATTCTGAGCAAGCTCACTGTTCGGACCCCATAGGAAACACATTAGAGTAGATGAGTGGCCTTTTCTCAAAAGCAGAATGTGTTTCTTCTAAGGCGAGCTAGCGTTTGTTTCCCAGTCCTAAATGGAGTTGAATCACATGCAGTTTCTCGTCCTACGAGCAAGAGTTGTTTTCTGGTAAGAAGAGACACTATTGCATTCCCATTGTCATACAAAGGGCAAATAGCACTGGCGTCTATTCCCAGCATGTAAAGTGTATTGGACTGAAGAGGATCTACTGTTCTTGTCATTTTCCGCTGCTGAATTGATCTAGATAGGGCCCGTGAGTGTAGGAAGCACACTTCTTTTGTTCTGAGCAAGCTCACTGTTCTGGCACTATAGGAAACAGAGTAGAGTAGAAGAGTGCTCTTTTCTCAAAAGCAGAGTGTGTTTCTTGTAAGGCCAGCTGGCGTTTGTTTCCAGTCCTAAATGGAGTTGAATCACATGCAATTTTTGGTCCTACGAGCAAGAGTTGTTTTCTGGTAAGAAGAGTCACTATTGCGCTCCCATTTCGATACACAGTGCAAATAGCAAGCGTCAGTTCCCAGCAAGTACAGTGTTTTGGACTGAAGAGGAGCTACTGTTCTTGTCAGTTTCCTAAGCAGAGTTTAATTAGATATGGCCCATGTGTGTAAGAAGCACAGTTCTTTTGTTCTAAGCAAGCTCACTGTTCGGATCCCATAGGAAACACAGTAGAGAAGAAGTGTGCTCTTTTCTCAAAAGCAGAGTGCGTTTCTCGTAAGGCGAGCTAGCGTTTGTTTCCCAGTCAGAAATGGAGTTGAATCCCATGCAGTTTCTGGTTCTACAGCAAGAGATGTTTTCTGTTAAGAGGAGTCACTATTGCGCTCCCATTGCCATACACAGTGCAAACAGCACTCGCTTCTGTTCCCAGCAAGTACAGTGTATTGGACTGAAGAGGAGCTACTGTTCTAGTCAGTTTCCTAAGCAGAGTTGAACTAGAAAAGGCACGTGTGTGTAGGAAGCCCAGTTCTTTTGTTCTAAGCAAGCTCAGTGTTCGGACACCATAGGAAACACAGTAGAGTAGAAGAGTGCTCTTTTCTCAAAAGCAGAGTGTGTTTCTTGTAAGGCGAGCTAGCGTTTCTTTCCCAGTCCTAAATGGAGTTGAATCACATGCAGTTTCTAGTCCTACGAGCAAGAGTTGTTTTCTGGTAAGAAGAGTCACTATTGTGCTCCCATTGTCATACACAGGGCAAATAGCACTGGCGTCTGTTCCCAGCAAGTACAGTGTATTGGACTGAAGAGGAGCTACTGTTCTTTTCAGTTTCCTAAGCAGAATTGAACTAGATATGGCCGTGTGTGTAGGAAGCACAGTTCTTTTGTTCTGAGCAAGCTCACTGTTCGACCCCTTAGGAAACACTGTAGAGTAGAAGAGTGCTCTTTCCTCAAAAGCAGAGTGTGTTTCTTGTAAGGCGAGCTCGCTTTTGTTTCACAGTACTAAATGGAGTTGAATCACATGCAGTTTCTGGTCCTACAAGCAAGGGTTGTTTTCTGGTAAGAAGAGTCACTATTGCGCTCCCATTGTCATACACAGGGCAAATAGCACTGGCGTCTGTTCCCAGCATGTACAGTGTATTGGACTGAAGAATATCTACTGTTCTTGTCAGTTTGCTAAGCAGAGTTGAACTAGATATAGTCGGTGTGTGTAGGAAGCACTGTTCTTTTATTCTGATCAAGCTCACTGTTGTGGCCCTATAGGAAACACATTAGAGTAGAAGAGTGCTCTTTTCTCAAAAGCAGAGTGTGTTTCTTGTAAGGCGAGCTAGCGTTTTTTTCCCAGTTCTAAATGGAGTTGAATCACATGCAGTTTCTGGTCCTACGAACAAGAGTTGTTTTTTGGTAAGAAGAGTCACTATTGCGCTCCCATTGTCATACACAGGGCAAATAGCACTGGCGTCTATTCCCAGCATGTACAGTGTATTGGACTGAAGAGGATCTACTGTTCTTGTCAGTTTCCTAAGCAGAATTGAACTAGATATGGACGTTTGTGTAGGAAGCACAGTTCTTTTGTTCTGAGCAAGCTCACTGTTTTGGCCCTATATGAAACACAGTAGAGAAGAAGAGTGCTCTTTTCTCAAAAGCAGAGTGTGTTTCTTGTAAGGCGAGCTAGCGTTTGTTTCCCAGTCCTAAATGGAGTTGAATCACATGCAGTTTTCGGTCCCATGAGCAAGAGTAGTTTTCTGGTAAGGAAAGTCACTATTGCGCTCCCATTCTTATGCATAGTGCAAATAGCACTCACGTCTGTTCCCAGCAAGTACAGTGTATTGGACTGAAGAGGATCTACTGTTCTTGTCAGTTTCCTAAGCAGAGTTGAACTAGATATGGCCCATGTGTGTAGGAAGCACAGTTCTTTTGTTCTGAGCAAGCTCACTGTTCGGACACTATAGGAAACACAGTAGAGTAAATGAGTGCTCTTTTCTCAGAAGCAGAATGTGTTTCTTGTAAGGCGAGCTAGCGTTTTTTTCCCAGTCCTAAATGGAGTTGAATCCCATGCAGTTTCTGGTCCTACGAGCAAAAGTTTTTTTCTGGTAAGGAGAGTCACTATTGGGCTCCCATTTTCATACACAGGGCAAATAGCACTGGAGTCTGTTCCCAGCAAGTACAGTGTATTTGACTGTAGGGGCGCTACTGTTCTTGTCAGTTTCCTAAGCACAGTTAAATTAGATATGGCCTTGTGTGTAGGAAGCACAGTTCTTTTGTTCTGAGCAAGCTCACTGTTCTGGCGCTATAGGAAACACAGTAGAGTAGAAGAGTGCTGTTTTCTCAAAAGCAGAGTGTGTTTCTTGTAAGGCGAACTAGCATTTGTTTCCAAGTCCTAAATGGAGTTGAATCACATGCAGTTTCTGGTCCTACACGCAAGAGTTGTTTTCTGGTAAGGAAAGTCACTATTGCGCTCCCATTGCCATACACAGTGCAAATAGCACTCGCATGTGTTCCCAGCAAGTACAGTGTATTGGACTGAAGAGGAGCTACTGTTCATGTCATTTTCCTAAGCAGAGTTGAATTAGATATGGCGTGAGTGTGTAGGAAGCACAGTTCTTCTGTTCTCAGCAAGCTCACTGTTCGGACCCCATAGAAAACACAGTAGAGTAGAAGAGTGCTCTTTACTCTAAAAGAAGACTGTGTTTCTTGTAAGGCGAGCTAGTGTTTGTTTCCCAGTCCTAAATGGAGTTGAATCACATGCAGTTTTTGGTCCTACGAGCAATAGTTTTTTTTGGTAAGGAAAGTCACTATTGCGCTCCATTTCCATACACAGTGCAAATAGCACTCACGTCTGTTCGAAGCAAGTACAGTGTATTGGACTGAAGAGGAGCTACTGTTCTCGTCAGTTTCCAAAGCAGAGTTGAACTAGATATGGCCCGTGTGTGTAGGAAGCACAGTTCTTTTGTTCTGAGAAAGCTCACTGTTCTGGCCCTATAGGAAACACAGTAGAGTAGAAGAGTGCTCTTTTCTAAAGAACAGAGTGTTTTTCATGTCAGGTGAGCTAGCGTTTGTTTCCCAGTCCTAAATGGAGCTGAATCACATGCAGTTTCTGGTCCTATGAGCAAGAGTTGTTTTCTGGTAAGAAGAGTCACTATTATGCTCCCTTTGTCATACACAGGGCAAATAGCACTGGCGTCTGTTCCCAGCATGTACAGTGTATTGGACTGAAGAGGAGCTACTGTTCTTGTCAGGTTCCTAAGCAGAGTTGAACTAGATATGCCCGTGTGTGTAGGAAGCACAGTTCTTTTGTTCTCAGCAAGCTCACTGTTCAGACCCCATAGGAAACACAGTAGAGTAGATGTGTGCCCTATTCTCAAAACCCGAGCGTGTTTCTTGTAAGGCGAGCTAGCGTTTGTTTCCCAGTCCTAAGTAGATTGAATCAAATGCAGTTTCTGGTCCTGAGAGCAAGAGTTGTTTCCTGGTAAGAAGATTCACTATGGTGCACTTATTGCCGTACACAGTGCAAATAGCACTCGCGTCTGTTCCACCAAGTACAGTGTATTGGACTGAAGAGGAGCTACTGTTCTTGTGAGTTTCCTAACAGAGTTGAACTAGATATGGCCTGTGTCTAGGAAGCACAGTTCTTTTGTTCTGAGCAAGCTCACTGTTCTGGTCCTACAGGAAACACAGTAGAGTAGAAGAGTGCTCTTTTCTCAAAAGCAGAGTGTGTTTCTTGTAAGGCGAGCTAGCGTTTGTTTCCCAGTCCTAAATCGAGTTGAATCACATGCAGTTTCTGGGCTTACGAGCAAGAGTTGTTTTTGGTAAGAAGAGTAACTATTGCGCTCCCTTTGTCATTCACAGTGCAAATATCACTGGCGTCTGTTCCCAGCAAATACATTTTATTGGACTGAAGAGGATCTACTGTTCTTGTCAGTTTCCTAAGCAGAGTTGAACTAGATATTGCCCGTGTGTGTAGGAAGCACGGTTCTTTTGTTCTGAGCAAGCTCACTGTTCGGACACTATAGGAAACACAGTAGAGTAGAAGTGTGACCTTTTCTCAAAGCAGAGCGTGTTTCTTGTAAGGCGAGCTAGCATTTGTTTCCCAGTCCTAAATGGAGTTGAATCACATGCAGGTTTTGGTCCTACGAGCAAGAGTTGCTTTCTGGTAAGGAAAGTCACTATTGCGCTCCCATTGCCATACACAGTGCAAATAGCACTGGCATCTGTTGCCAGCAAGTACAGTGTATTGGACTGAAGAGGAGCTACCTCTCTTGTCAGTTTCCTCAGCAGAGTTGAACTAGATATGGCCCGGGTGTAGGAAGCACAGTTCTTTTGTTCTGAGCAAGTTCTCTGTTTGGACCCCATAGGAAACACAGTAGAGTAGAAGAGTGCTCTTTTGTCAAAAGCAGAGTGTGTTTCTTGTAAGGAAAGCTAGCATTTGTTTCCCAGTCCTAAATGGAGTTGAAATACACATGCAGTTTCTGGTCCTACGAGCGAGAGTTGTTTTCTGGTAAGAAGAGTCCATTTTGCGCTCCCTTTGCCATACACAGTGCAAATAGCCCTCGCGTCTGTTCCCAGCAAGTACAGTGTATTGGACTGAAGACAGGCTACTGTTCTTGTCAGTTTCATAAGCAGAATTGAACTAGATATGGCCCGTGTGTGGAGGAAGCACAGTTCTTTTGTTCTGAGCAAGCACACTGTTCTGGCCCTATAGGAAACACAGTAGAGTAGAGGAGTGCTCTTTTCTCAAAAGCAGAGTGTGTTTCTTGTAAGTCTAGCTAGCGTTTGTTTCCCAGTCCTAAATGGACGTGAATCAAATGCAGTTTTTTGTCCTATGAGCAAGAGTTGTTTTCTGGTAAGAAGAGTCACTATTGCGCTCCCATTGCCATACACAGTAAAAATAGCACTCGCGTCCGTTCCCAGCAAGTACAGTGTATTGGACTGAAGAGGAGCTACTGTTCTTGTCAGTTTCCTAAGCAGAGTTGAACTAGATATGGCACGTGGGTGTAGGAAGCACAGTTCTTTTGTTCTGAGCAAGCTCACTGTTCTGGCCCTATAGGAAACACAGTAGAGTAGAAGAGTGCTCTTTTCTCAAAAGCAGAAAGTGTTTCTTGTAAGGCAAGCTAGTGTTTGTTTCCCAGTTATAAATGGAGTTGAATCACATGCAGTTTCTGGTCCTACGAGCAAGAGTTGTTTTCTGGTAAGAAGAGTCACTATTGCGCTCCCATTGCCATACACAGTGCAAATCGCACTGGCGTTTGTTCCCAGCATGTACAGTGTATTGGACTGAAGAGGATCTACTGTTCTTGTCAGTTTACTAAGCAGAATTGAATGAAATATGGCCGTGTGTAGGAAGCACAGTTCTTTTGTTCTGAGCAAGCTCACTGTTCTGGCGCTATAGGAAACACAGTAGAGTAGAAGAGTGCTGTTTTCTCAAAAGCAGAGTGTGTTTCTTGTAAGGCGAGCTAGCATTTGTTTCCAAGTCCTAAATGGAGTTGAATCACATGCAGTTTCTTGTCCTACACGCAAGAGTTGTTTTCTGGTAAGGAAAGTCACTATTGCGCTCCCATTGCCATATTCAGTGCAAATAGCACTCGCATCTGTTCCCAGCAAGTACAGTGTATTGGACTGAAGAGGAGCTACTGTTCATGTCATTTTCCTAAGCAGAGTTGAATTAGATATGGCGTGAGTGTGTAGGAAGCACAGTTCTTTTCTTCTCAGCAAGGTCACTGTTCGGACCCCATAGAAAACACAGTAGAGTAGAAGAGTGCTCTTTACTCAAAAAGAAGACTGTGTTTCTTGTAAGGCGAGCTAGTGTTTGTTTCCCAGTCCTAAATGGAGTTGAATCACATGCAGTTTTTGGTCCTACGAGCAAGAGTTGTTTTTTGGTAAGGAAAGTCACTCTTGCGCTCCCTTTCCATACACAGTGCAAATAGCACTCACGTCTGTTCGAAGCAAGTACAGTGTATTGGACTGAAGAGGAGCTACTGTTCTCGTCAGTTTCCAAAGCAGAGTTGAACTAGATATGGCCCGTGTGTGTAGGAAGCACAGTTCATTTGTTGTGAGAAAGCTCACTGTTCTGGCCCTATAGGAAACACAGTAGAGTAGAAGAGTGCTCTTTTCTAAAAAACAGAGTGTGTTTCATGTCAGGCGAGCTAGCGTTTGTTTCCCAGTCCTAAATGGAGCTGAATCACATGCAGTTTCTGGTCCTGGAACAAGAGTTGTTTTCTGGTAAGAAGAGTCACTATTATGCTCCCATTGTCATACACAGGGCAAATAGCATTCGCGTCTGTTCCCAGCAAGTACAATGTATTGGACTGAAGAGGATCTACTGTTCTTGTCAGTTCCTAGCAGAATTGAACTAGATAAGGCCTGTGTGTGTAGGAAGCACAGTTCTTTTGTTCTGAGCAATCTCACTGTTCTGGCGCTAAAGGAAACACAGTAGAGTAGAAGAGTGCTCCTTCCTCAAAAGCAGAGTGTGTTACTTGTAAGGCGAGCTAGCATTTGTTTCCCAGTCCTAAATGGAGTTGAATCACATGCAGGTTTTGGTCCTACGAGCAAGAGTTGCTTTCTGGTAAGGAAAGTCACTATTGCGCTCCCATTGCCATACACAGTGCAAATAGCACTGGCATCTGTTGCCAGCAAGTACAGTGTATTGGACTGAAGAGGAGCTACCTCTCTTGTCAGTTTCCTCAGCAGAGTTGAACTAGATATGGCCCGGGTGTAGGAAGCACAGTTCTTTTGTTCTGAGCAAGTTCTCTCTTTGGACATAATAGGAAACACAGTAGAGTAGAAGAGTGCTCTTTTGTCAAAAGCAGAGTGTGTTTCTTGTAAGGAAAGCTAGCGTTTGTTTCCCAGTCCTAAATGGAGTTGAAATACACATGCAGTTTCTGGTCCTACGAGCGAGAGTTGTTTTCTGGTAAGAAGAGTCCATTTTGCTCTCCCTTTGCCATACACAGTGCAAATAGCACTCGCGTCTCTTCCCAGCAAGTACAGTGTATTGGACTGAAGAGAGGCTACTGTTCTTGTCAGTTTCATAAGCAGAATTGAACTAGACATGGCCCGTGTGTGTAGGAAGCACAGTTCTTTTGTTCTGAGCAAGCTCACTGTTCTGGCCCTATAGGAAACACAGTAGAGTAGAGGAGTGCTCTTTTCTCAAAAGCAGAGTGTGTTTCTTGTAAGTCTAGCTAGCGTTTGTTTCCCAGTCCTAAATGGATGTGAATCAAATGCAGTTTTTGGTCCTACGAGCAACAGTTGTTTTCTGGTAAGAAGAGTCACTATTGCGCTCCCATTGCCATACACAGTAAAAATAGCACTCGCATCTGTTCCCAGCAAGTACAGTGTATTGTACTGAAGAGGAGCTACTGTTCTTGTCAGTTTCCTAAGCAGAGTTGAACTAGATATGGCACTGGGTGTAGGAAGCACAGTTCTTTTGTTCTGAGCAAGCTCACTGTTCTGGCCCTATAGGAAACACAGTAGAGTAGAAGAGTGCTCATTTCTCAAAAGCAGAAAGTGTTTCTTGTAAGGCGAGCTAGTGTTTGTTTCCCAGTTCTAAATGGAGTTGAATCACATGCAGTTTCTGGTCCTACGAGCAAGAGTTGCTTTCTGGTAAGAAGAGTCACTATTGCGCTCCCATTGCCATACACAGTGCAAATCGCACTGGCGTTTGTTCCCAGCATGTACAGTGTATTGGACTGAAGAGGATCTTCTGTTCTTGTCAGTTTACTAAGCAGAATTGAACGAAATATGGCCGTGTGTAAGAAGCACAGTTCTTTTGTTCTGAGCAAGCTCACTGTTCGGACCCCATAGAAAACACAGTAGAGTAGAAGAGTGCTCTTTACTCAAAAAGAAGACTGTGTTTCTTGTAAGGCGAGCTAGTGTTTGTTTTCCAGTCCTAAATGGAGTTGAATCACATGCAGTTTTTGGTCCTACGAGCAAGAGTTGTTTTTTGGTAAGGAAAGTCACTATTGCGCTCCCTTTCCATACACAGTGCAAATAGCACTCACGTCTGTTCGAAGCAAGTACAGTGTATTGGACTGAAGAGGAGCTACTGTTCTCGTCATTTTCCAAAGCAGAGTTGAACTAGATATGGCCCGTGTGTGTAGGAAGCACAGTTCTTTTGTTCTGAGAAAGCTCACTGTTCTGGCCCTATAGGAAACACAGTAGAGTAGAAGAGTGCTCTTTTCTAAAAAACAGAGTGTGTTTCATGTCAGGCGAGCTAGCGTTTGTTTCCCAGTCCTAAATGGAGCTGAATCACATGCAGTTTCTGGTCCTGGAACAAGAGTTGTTTTCTGGTAAGAAGAGTCACTATTATGCTCCCATTGTCATACACAGGGCAAATAGCACTGACGTCTGTTCCCAGCATGTACAGTGTATTGGACTGAAGAGGAGCTACTGTTCTTGTCAGGTTCCTAAGCAGAGTTGAACTAGATATGGCCCGTGTGTGTAGGAAGCACAGTTCTTTTGTTCTCAGCAAGCTCACTGTTCGGACCCCATAGGAAACGCAGTAGAGTAGATGTTTGCCCTATTCTCAAAAGCCGAGCGTGTTTCTTGTAAGGCGAGCTAGCGTTTGTTTCCCAGTCCTAAGTGGATTGAATCAAATGCAGTTTCTGGTCCTAAGAGCAAGAGTTGTTTCCTGGTAAGAAGATTCACTATTGTGCACTTATTGCTGTACACAGTGCAAATAGCACTCGCGTCTGTTCCCACCAAGTACAGTGTATTGGACTGAAGAGGAGCTACTGTTCTTGTTAGTTTTCCTAAGCAGAGTTGAACTAGATATGGCCCGTGTGTGTAGGAAGCACAGTTCTTTTGTTCTCAGCAAGCTCACTGTTCGGACCCCATTGGAAACACAGTAGAGTAGAAGAGTGCTCTTTTCTCAAAAGCAGAGTGTGTTTCTTGTAAGGCAAGCTAGGGTTTGTTTCCCAGTCCTAAATGTAGTGGAATCAAATGCAGATTTTGGTCTTAGGAGCAAGAGTTGTTTTCTGGTAAGAAGAGTCACTATTTCGCTCCCATTGCCATACACAGTGCAAATAGCAGTAGCGTCTGTTCCCAGCAAGTACAGTGTATTGGACTGAAGAGGAGCTACTGTTCTTGTCAGTTTCCTATGCAGAATTGAACTAGATATGGCCCGTGTCTAGGAAGCACAGTTCTTTTGTTCTGAGCAAGCTCACTGTTCTGGCCCTACAGGAAACACTGTAGAGTAGAAGAGTGCTCTTTTCTCAAAAGCAGAGTGTGTTTCTTGTAAGGCGAGCTAGCGTTTGTTTCCCAGTCCTAAATCGAGTTGAATCACATGTAGTTTCTGGTCCTACGAGCAAGAGTTGTTTTTGGTAAGAAGAGTCACTATTGTGCTCCCTTTGTCATTCACAGTGCAAATACCACTGGCGTCTGTTCCCAGCAAGTACAGTTTATTGGACTGAAGAGGATCTACTGTTCTTGTCAGTTTCCTAAGCAGAGTTGAACTAGATATGGCCCGTGTGTGTAGGAAGCACCGTTCTTTTGTTCTGAGCAAGCTCACTGTTCGGACCCTATAGGAAACACAGTAGAGTAGAAGTGTGACCTTTTCTCAAAGCAGAGCGTGTTTCTCGTAAGGCGAGCTAGCGCTTGTTTCCCAGTCCTAAGTGGAGTTGAATAACATGCAGTTTCTGGTCCTAAGAGCAAGAGTTGTTTTCTGGTAAGAAGAGTCACTATTGCGCTCCGTTTGCCATACACAGTGCAAATAGCACTCGCGTCTGTTCCGAGCAAGTAGAGTGTATTGGACTGAAGAGAGGATACTGTTCTTGTCATTTTCCTAAGGAGAATTGAACTAGATATGGCCCGTGTGTGTAGGAAGCACAGTTCTTTTGTTCTGAGCAAGGTCACTGTTCTAGCCCTATAGGAAACACAGTAGAGTATAAGAGTGCTCTTTTCTCAAAAGCAGAGTGTGTTTCTTGTAAGACCATCTAGCATTTGTTTCCCAGTCCTAAATGGAGTTGAAATACACATGCAGTTTCTGGTCCTACGAGCAAGACTTGTTTTCTGGTAAGAAGAGTCACTATTACGCTCCCTTTGCCATACATAGTGCAAATAGCCCTCGCTTCTCTTCCCAGCAAGTACAGTGTATTCGACTGTAGAGGAGCTACTTCTTTTGTCAGTTTCCTAAGCAGAGTTGAAGTAGATATGGCCCGGATATAGGAAGCACAGTTCTTTTGTTCTTAGCAAGCTCTCTGTTCAGACACCATAGGAAACACAATAGAGTAGAAGAGTGCTCTTTTCTCAAAAGCAGAGTGTGTTTCTTGTAAGGCGAGCTAGCGTTTGTTTCCCAGTCCTACATGGAGTTGAATCACATGCAGTTTCTGGTCCTATGAGCAAGAGTTGTTTTCTGGTAAGAAGAGTCACTATTGTGCTCCCATTGTCATACACAGTACAAATAGCACTCGTGTCTGTTCCCAGCAAGTACAGTGTATTGGACTGAAGAGGAGCTAGTCTTCTTGTCAGTTTCCTAAGCAAAGTTGAATTAGATATGGCCCATGTGTGTAGGAAGCACAGTTCTTTTGTTCTGAGCAAGCTCACTGTTCGGACCCCTTAGGAAACACAGTAGAGTAGAAGAGTGCTCTTTTCTCAAAAGCAGAGTGTGTTTCTTGCAAGGTGAGCTAGCGCTTGTTTCCCAGTCCTAAATGGAGTTGAATCCCATGAAGTTTCTGGTCCTACAAGCAAGAGCTGTTTTCTGGTAAGAAGAGTCACTATTGCGCTCCCAATGTCATACACAGGGCAAATAGCATTGGCGTCGGTTCCCAGCATGTACAGTGTATTGGACCGAAGAGGATCTACTGTTCTTGTCAGGTTCCTAAGCAGAATTAAACTAGATATGGCCGTGTGTGTAGGAAGCACAGTTCTTTTGTTCTGAGCAAGCTCACTGTTCGGACCCCATAGGAAACACAGTAGAGTAGAAGAGTGCCCTTTTCACAAAAGCAGAGTGTGTTTCTTGAAAGGCGAGCAAGTGTTTGTTTCCCAGTCAGAAATGGAGTTGAATCCCATGCAGTTTCTGGTCCTACGAGCAAGACTTTTTTCTGGTAAGAAGAGTCACTATTGCGCTCCCATTGCCATACACACTGCAAATAGCACTGGCATCTGTCCCCAGCAAGTACAGTGTATTGGCCTGAAGAGGAGCTACTGTTCTTGTCAGTTTCCTAAGCAGAGTTGAACTAGATATGGCCCGTGTGTGTAGGAAGGACAGTTCTTTTGTTCTGAGCAAGCTCACTGTTTGGACACCATAGATAACACAGTAGAGTAGAAGAGTGCTCTTTTCTCAAAAGCAGAGTGTGTTTCTTGTAAGGCGAGCTAGCGTTTTTTCCCAGTCCTATTTGGAGTTGAATCACATGCAGTTTCTGGTCCTACGAGCAAGAGATGTTTTCTGGTAAGAAGAGTCACTATTGTGCTCCCATTGTCATACACAGGACAAATATCACTGGCGTCGTTTCCCAGCATGTACAGTGTATTGGACTGAAGAGGATCTACTGTTCTTGTCAGTTTCCTAATAAGAATTGAACTAGATATGGCCCTGTGTGTAGGAAGCACAGTTCTCTTGTTCTGATCAAGCTCACTGTTCTGGCCCTATAGGAAACACAGTAGAGTAGAAGAGTGCTCTTTTCTCAAAAGCAGAGTGTGTTTCTTGTAAAGCAAGCTAGCGTTTGTTTCCCACCCCTAATTGGAGTTGAATCACATGCAGTTTCTGGTCCTATGAGCAAGAGTTGTTTTCTGGTAAGGAAAGTCACTATTGTGCTCCCATTGCCATTCATTGTGCATGTAGCACTCGCGTTTGTTCCCAGCAAGTACAGTGTATTGAACTGAAGAAGAGCTACTGTTCTTGTCATTTTCCTAAGAGGAGTTGAACTAGATATGGCCGTGTGTAGGAAGCACAGTTCTTTTGTTCTGAGAAAGCACACTGTGCGGACACCATAGGAAACACAGTAGAGTAGATGAGGGCTCTTTTCTCAAAATTAGATTGTGTTTCTTGAAAGGCAAGCTAGTATTTGCTTCCCAGTTAGAAATGGAGTTGAATCCCATGCAGTTTCTGGTCCTATGAGCAAGAGTTTTTTTCTGGTAAGAAGAGTCATTATTGCGCTCCCATTGCCATACACATTTCAAATAGCACTGGCGTCTGTTCCCAGCAAGTACAGTGTATTGGACTGAAGAGCAGCTACTGTTCTTGTCAGTTTTTTAGCAGAGTTGAACTAGATATGGCCCATGTGTGTAGTAAGCACAGTTCTTTTGTACTCAGCAAGCTCATTGTTCTGGCCCTATAGGAAACACAGTAGAGTAGAAGAGTGCTCTTTCCTCAAAAGCAGAGTGTGTTTCTTGTAAGGCGAGCTACCATTTGTTTAACAGTCCTAAATGGAGTTGAATCACATGCAGTTTCAGGTCCTATGAGCAAGAGTTGTTTTCTGGTATGGAAAATCACTATTGCACTCCCATTGCCATACGCAGTGCAAATAGCACTCGCGTCTGTACCCAGTAATTACAGTGTATTGGACTGAATAGGAGCTACTGTTCTCATCAGTTTCCTAAGCAGAGTTGAACTAGATATGGCCCGTGTGTGTAGGAAGCACAGTTCTTTTGTTCTGAGCATGCTCACAGTTCTCGTCCTATAGGAAACACAGTAGAGTAGATGTGTGCCCTATTATCAAAAGCAGAGCGTGTTTCTTGTAAGGCGAGCTAGCGTTTGTTTCCCAATCCTAAATGGAGTTGAATCACATGCAGGTTCTGGTCCTACGAGCAAGAGTTGTTTTCTGGTATGAAGAGTCACTATTGCGCTCCAATTGCCATAAACAGTACAAATAGCACTCGCGTCTGTTCCCAGCAAGTACAGTGTATTGGACTGAAGAGGAGCTACTGTTCTCGTCAGTTTCCTAAGCAGAGTTGAACTAGATATGACCCGTGTGTGTATTAAGCAAAATTCTTTTGTTCTGAGCAAGCTCACTGTTTGGACCCCATAGGAAACACAGTAGAGAAGATGTGTGCCGTATTCTCAAAAGCAGAGCGTGTTTCTTGTAAGGCGAGCTAGCATTTGTTTCCCAGTCCTAAGTGGATTGAATCAAATGCAGTTTCTGTTCCTAAGAGCAAGAGTTTTTTTCTGGTAAGAAGAGTCACTATTGTGCTCCCATTGCCGTACACAGTGCAAATAGCCCTCGCGTCTGTTCGCAGCAAGTACAGTGTATTGAACTGAAGAGGAGCTACTGTTCTTGTCAGTTTCCTAAGCAGAGTTGAACTAGATATGGCCTGTGTGTGTAGGAAGCACAATTCTTTTTTCTGAGCAAGCTCAGTGTTCGAACCCCATAGGAAACACAGTAGAGTAGAAGAGTGCTCTTTTCTCAAAAGCAGAGTGTGTTTCTTGTAAGGCGAGCTAGCATTTGTTTCCCAGTCCCAAATGGAGTTCAAATACACATGCAGTTTCTGGTCCTATGAACTAGAGTTGTTTTCTGGTAAGAAGAGTCACTATTGTGCTCCCTTAGACATAAACAGTGCAAATAGCACTCGCGTCTTTTCCCAGAAAGTACATTGTATTGCACTGAAGAGGAGCTCCTGTTCTTGTCAGTTTCCTAGGCAGAATTGAACTAGATATGTCCCGTGTGTGTAGGAAGCACAGTTCTTTTGTTCTGAGCAAGCTCACTGTTCTGGCCCTATAGGAAACACAGTAGAGTAGAAGAGTGCTCTTTTCTCAAAAGCAGAGTGTGTTTCTTGTAAGGCGAGCTAGCATTTGTTTCCCAGACCTAAATGGAGTTGAATCAAAGGCAGTTTTTGGTCCTACGAGCAAGAGATGTTTTCTGGTAAGAAGAGTCACTATTGCGCTCCCATTTCCATACACAGTACAAATAGCACTCGCTTCTGTTTCTAGCAAGTACAGTGTATTGGACTGAAGAGGAGCTACTGTTCTTGTCAGTTTCCTAAGCAGAGTCGAACTAGATATGGCCCGTGTGTGTAGGAAGCACAGTTCTTTTGTTCTGAGCAAGCTCACTGTTCGAACACCATAGAAAACACAGTAGAGTAGACGGGTGCTCTTTTCTCAAAAGCAGAGTGTGTTTCTTGTAAGGCGAGCTAGCATTTGTTTCCCAGTCCTAAATGGAGTTCAAATACACATGCAGTTTCTGGTCCTACGAGCAAGAATTGTTTTCTGGTTAGAAGAGTCACTATTGCGCTCCCTTTGCCATACACAGTGCAAACAGCCGTTGCGTCTGTTCCCAGCAAGTACAGTGTATTGGACTGAAATAAGTTACTGTTTTTTCAGTTTCCTAAGCAGAGTTGAACTAGATATGGCCCGTGTGTGTACGAAGCACAGTTCTTTTGTTCTCAGCAAGCTCACTGTTCGGACCCCATATAAAACACAGTAGAGTAGAAGAGTGCTCTTTTCTCAAAAGCAGAGTGTGTTTCTCGTAAGGCGAGCTAGCTTTTGTTTCCCAGTCCTAAATGGAGTTGAATCACATGCAGTTTCTGGTCCTACGAGCAAGAGTTTTTTCTGGTAATAAGAGTAACTGTTGCGCTCCCATGGTCATACACAGGGCAAATAGCACTGGCGTCTGTTCCCAGCATATACAGTGTATTGGACTGAAGAGGATCTACTGTTCTTGTCAGGATCCTAAGCAGAGTTGAACTAGATATGGCCCATGTGTATAGGAAGCACAGATCTTTTGTACTCAGCAAGCTCACTGTTCTGGCCCTATAGGAAACACAGTAGAGTAGTAGAGGGCTCTTTCCACAAAAGCAGAGTGTGTTCCTTGTAAGGCAAGCTAGCTTTGTTTCCCAGTCCTAAATGGAGTTGAATCACATGCAGTTTCTGGTCCTACGAACAAGAATTGTTTTGTGGTAAGAAGAGTCACTATTCTGCTCCCATTGTCATACACAGTGCAAATAGCACTGGCGTCTGTTCCCAGCAAGTACAGTGTATTGGACTGAAGAGGAGCTACTGTTCTTGTCAGGTTCCTAAGCAGAGTTGAACTAGATATGGCCCATGTGTGTAGGAAGCACAGTTCTTTTGTATTCAGCAAGCTCACTGTTCTGGCGCTATAGGAAACACAATAGAGTAGAAGAGTGCTGTTTTCTCAAAAGCAGAGTGTTTTTCTTGTAAGGCGAGCTAGCGTTTGTTTCCAAGTTCTAAATGGAGTTGAATCACATGCAATTTTTAGTCCTGCACGCAAGAGTTGTTTTCTGTTAAGGAAAGTCACTATTGCGCTCCCATTGCCATACACAGTGCAAATAGCACTCGGATCTGTTCCTAGCAAGTACAGTGTATTGGGCTGAAGAGGAGCTACTGTTCTTGTCATTTTCCTAAGCAGAGTTGAATTAGATATGGCGCGAGTGTGTAGGAAGCACAGTTCTTTTGTTCTGAGCAAGCTCACTATTTTGGCCCTATAGGAAACACAGGTGAGTAGAATAGTGCTTATTTCTCAAAAGCAGAGTGTATTTCTTGTAAGGCGAGCTAGCATTTGTTTCCCAGTCCTAAATGGAGTTGAATCACATGCAGTTTCAGGTCCTACGAGCAAGAGTTGTTTTCTGGTAAGGAAAGTCACTATTGTGCTCCCATTGCCATACACAGTGCAAATAGCACTCGCATCAGTTCCCAGCAAGTACAGTGTATTGGACTGAAGAGAAGCTACTGTTCTTGTCAATTTCCTCAGCAGAGTTGAACTAGATATGAGCCCTGTGTGTAGGAAGCACAAATCTTTTGTTCTGGGCAAGCTCACTGTTTGGACCCCATAGGAAATACAGTAGAGAAGATGTGTGCCCTATTCACAAAAGCAGAGCATGTTTCTTGTAAGGCGAGCTAGCGTTTGTTTCCCAGTCCTAAGTGGATTGAATCAAATGCAGTTTCTGGTCCTAAGAGCAAGAGTTGTTTTCTGGCAAGAAGAGTCACTATTGTGCCCCCTTGCCGTACACAGTGCAAATAGCACTCGCGTCTGTTCCCAGTAAGTACAGTGTATTGGACTGAAGAGGAGCTACTGTTCTCATAAGTTTCCTAAGCAGAGTTGAACTAGATATGGACCGTGTGTGTAGGAGGCACATATCTTTTGTTCTGAGCAAGCACACTGTTCAAGCCCTATAGGAAACACAGTAAAGTAGAAGAGTGCTCTTTTCTCAAAAGCAGAGTGTGTTTCTTGTAAGGCGAGCTACTGTTTCTTTCCCAGTACTAAATGGAGTTGAATCAAATGCAGTTTTTGGTCCTACGAGGAAGAGTTGTTTTCTGGTAAGAAGAGTCACTGTTGTGCTCCCATTGCCATACACAGTACAAATAGCACTCGTGTCTTTTCCCAGCAAGTACAGTGTATTGGACTGAAGAGGAGCTACTGTTCTTGTCAGTTTCCTAAGCAGAGTTGAACTAGATATGGCCCGTGTGTGTAGGAAGCACAGTTCTTTTGTTCTGAGCAAGCTCACTGTTCGAACCCCATAGGAAACACAGTAGAGTAGAAGAGTGCTCTTTTCTCAAAAGCAGAGTGTGTTTCTTGTAAGGTGAGCTAGCGTTTTTTTTCCCAGTCCTAAATGGAGTTGAATCACATGCAGTTTAAGGTCCTACGAACAAGAGCTGTTTTCTGGTAAGGAAAGTCACTATTGCGCTCCCATTGCAATATAGAGTGCAAACAGCCGTTGCGTCTGTTCCGAGCAAGTACAGTGTATTGGAATGAAGAGCAGCTACTGTTCTTGTCAGTTTCCTAAGCAGAGTTGAACTTGATATGACCCGTGTGTAGGAAGCACAGATTTTTTTGTTCTGAGCAAGCACACTGTTTGGACCCCATAGGAAATACAGTAGAGTAGATGTGTGCCCTATTCCCAAAAGCAGAGTGTGTTTCTTGAAAGACGAGCTAGCGTTTGTTTCCCAATCCTAAATGGAGTTGAGTCACATGCAGTTTCTGGTCCTATGAGCTAGAGTTGTTTTCTGGTAAGAAGAGTCACTATTGCGCTCCCATTGTCATACACAGGGCAAATAGCACTGGCTTCTGTTCCCAGCCAGTACAGTGTATTGGACTGAAGAGGATCTACTGTTCTTGTCAGTTTCCTAAGCAGAATTGAACTAGATATGGCCCGTGTGTGTAGGAAGCAAAGTTCTTTTGTTCTGAGCAAGCTCACTGTTCTGGCCATATAGGAAAAACAATAGAGTAGAAAAGTGCTCTTTTCTCAAAAGCAGAGTGTGTTTCTTCTAAGGCGAGCTAGCGTATGTTTCCCAGTCCTAAATGGAGTTGAATCACATGCAGGTTCTGGTCCTAGGAGCAAGAGTTTTTTTCTGTTAAGAAGAGTCACTATTGTGCTCCCATTGCCATACACAGTGCAAATAGCACTCGCGTCTGTTCTCAGCAAGTACAGTGTATTGGACTGAAAAGGAGCTACTGTTCTTGTCAGTTTCCTAAGCAGAGTTGAACTAGATATGGCCCGTGTTTGGAGGAAGCACAGTTCTTTTGTTCTGAGCAAGCTCACTGTACTGGCCCTATAGGAAACACAGTAGAGAAGAAGAGTGCTCTTTTCTCAAAAGCAGATTGTGTTTCTTGTAAGGCGAGCTAGTGTTTGTTTCCCTGTCCTAAATGGAGTTGAATCACATGCAGTTTCTGGTCCTACAAGCAAGAGTTGTTTTCTGGTAAGAAGAGTCACTATTGTGCTCCCATTGCCATACACAGTGCAAATATCACTCACGTCTGTTCCCAGCAAGTACAGTGTATTGGACTGAGGAGGAGCCACTGTTCCTGTCAGTTTCCTAAGCAGAGTTGAACTAGATATGGCCCGTGTGTAGGAAGCACAGTTCTTTTGTTCTGAGCAAGCTCACTGTTCTGGCCCTATAGGAAACACAGTAGAGTAGAAGAGTGCTTTTTTCTCAAAAGTACAGTGTGTTTCTTGTAAGGCGAGTTAGCGATTGTTTCCCAGTCCTAAATGGAGTTGAATCACATGCAGTTTCTATTCCTACAAGCAAGAGTTGTTTTCTGGTAAGAAGAGTCACTATTGCGCTCCCATTGCCATACACAGTGCAAATAGCACTGGCGTCTGAACGCAGCAAGTATATTGTATTGGACTGAAGAGGAGCTACTGTTTTGTCAGTTTCCTAAGCAAAGTTGAACTAGATATGGTCCGTGTGTGTAGGAAGCACATTCTTTTGTTCTGTGCCAGCTCTCTGTTTGGACCCCATAGGAAACACAGTTGAGTATATAGGGCTCTTTTCTCAAAAGCAGAATGTGTTTTTGTAAGGCGAGCTAGTGTTTGTTTCCTAGTCAGAAAAGGAGTTGAATCCCATGTAGTTTCTGGTCCTACGAGCAAGAGTTGTTTTCTGGTAAGGAGAGTCACTATTGCGATCCCATTGCCATACACAGAGCAAATAGCACTCGTGTCTGTTCCCAGCAAGTACAGTGTAATGGACTGAAGAGGAGCAATTGTTCTTGTCAGTTTCCTACAGAGATTTGAACTAGATATGACCCATGTGTGTAGAAAGCACAGTTCTTTTGTTCTGAGCAAGCTCATTGTTTAGACACTTTGGAAACACAGTAGAGTAGAAGAGTGCTCTTTTCTCAAAAGCAGAGTGTGTTTCTTGTTAGGCAAGCTAGCGTTTGTTTCCCAGTCCTAAATGGAGTTGAGTCACATGCAGTTTGCGGTCCTAAGAGCAAGAGTTGTTTTCTGGTAAGAAGAGTCACTATTGCGCTCCCATTGCCATACACAGCACAAATAACACTCCCGTCTGTTCCCAGCAAGTACAGTGTATTGGACTGAAGAGGAGCTACAGTTCCGGTCAGTTTCCTAAGTAGAGTTGAAGTAGATATGGCCCATGTGTGTAGTAAGCACAGATCTTTTGTTCTGAGCAAGCTCACTATGTTGGCCTATAGGAAACACAGTAGAGTAGAAGAGTGCTCTTACTCAAAAGCAGAGTGTGTTTCTCATAAGGCGAGCTATCATTTGTTTCCCAGCGCTAAATGGAGTGGAATCACATGGAGTTTCCGGTCCTACGAGCAAGAGTTGTTTTCTGGTAAAAAGTGTCACTATTGCACTCCCATTGCCAAACAGTGCAAATAGCACTCGCGTCTCTTCCCAGCAAGTACAGTGTATTGGACTGAGGAGGAGCTCCTGTTCTTGTCAGTTTCCTAAGTAGAGTTGAACTAGCTATGGCCCGTGTGTGTAGGAAGCACAGTTCTTTTGTTCTGAGCAAGCTCACTGTTCGGACCACATAGGAAACACAGTAGAGTAGAAGAGTGCCCTTTTCTCAAAAGCAGAGTGTGTTTCTTGTAAGGCGAGCTAGCGTTTGTTTCCCAGTGCTAAATGGAGATGAAACCCATCAGTTTCAGGTCCTACGAGCAAGAGTTGTTTTCTGGTAAGGAAAGTCACTATTGCCCTCCCATGGCCATACACAGTGCAAATAGCACTCGCGTCTGTTCACAGAAAGTAGAGTGTATTGGACTGAAGAGGAGCTACTGTTCTTGTCAGTTTCCTAAGCAGAGTTGAAGTAGATATGACCCATGTGTAGGAAGCACAGTTCTTCTGTTCTGAGCAAGCTCACTGTTTGGACCCCGTAGGAAACACAGTAGAGTAGATGTGTGCCCTATTCTCAAAAGCAGAATGTGTTTCTTGTAAGGCGAGCTAGCGTTTGTTTCCCAATCCTAAATGGAGTTGAATCACATGCAGTTTCTGGTCCTACGAGCAAGAGTTGTTTTGTGGTAAGAAGAGTCACTATTGCGCTCCCATTGTCATACACAGGGCATATAGCACAAATAGCACTGGCGTCTGTTCCCCGCAAGTACAGTGTATTGGACTGAAGAGGATCTACTGTTCTTGTCAGTTTCCTAAGGAGAATTGATCTAGATATGGCCCGTGTGTGTAGGAAGCACAGTTCTTTTGTACTCAGCAAGCTCACTGTTCTGGCCCTATAGGAAACACAGTAGAATAGAAAAGTGCTCTTTCCACAAAAGCAGAGTGTGTTTCTTGTAAGTCGAGCTAGCGTTTGTTTCCCAGTCCTAAATGTATTTGAATCACATGCAGGTTCTGGTCCTATGAGCAAGAATTGTTTTGTGGTAAGAAGAGTCACTATTGCGCTCCCATTGTCATACATTGTGCAAATAGCACTGGCGTCTGTTCCAGCAAGTACAGTGTATAGGACTGAAGAGGATCTACTGTTCTTGTCAGTTTCCTAAGCAGAATTGAACTAGATATGGCCATGTGTAGGAAGCACAGTTCTTTTGTTCTGAGCAAGCTCACTGTTCTGGCGCTATAGGAAACACAGTAGAGTAGAAGAGTGCTGTTTTCTCAAAAGCAGAGTGTGTTTCTTGTAAGGCGAGCTAGCGTTTCTTTCCAAGTTCTAAATGGAGTTGAATCACATGCAGTTTTTGGTCCTACACGCAAGAGTTGTTTTCTCGTAAGGAAAATCACTATTTTCTTCCCATTGCCATACACAGTGCAAATAGCACTCGCAACTTTTCCTAGCAATTAGAGTGTATTGGGCTGAAGAGGCCCTACTGTTCTTGTCATTTTCCTAAGCAGAGTTGAATTAGATATGGCGCGAGTGTGTAGGAAGCACAGTTCATTTGTTCTCAGCAAGCTCACTGTTCGGACCCCATAGAAAAGACAGTAGAGTTGAAGAGTGCACTTTCCTCAAAAAGAAGAGTATGTTTCTTGTAAGGCGAGCTAGCGTTTGTTTCCCAGTCCTAAATGGAGTTGAATGACATTCAGTTTCTGGTCCTACGAGCAAGAGTTGTTTTGTGGTAAGAAGAGTATCTATTGCGCTCCCATTGCTATACACAGTGCAAATAGCACTCGCGTATGTTCCCAGCAAGTACAGTGTATTGGACTGAAGAGGAGCTACTGTTCTCGTCAGTTTCCTAAGTAGACTTGAACTAGACATGGCCCGTGTGTGTAGGAAGCACAGTTTTTTTCTTCTGAGCAAGCTCACTGTTCTGGCCCTATAGGAAACACAGTAGAGTAGAAGAGTGCTCTTTTCTCAAAAGCAGAGTGATTTTCTTGTAAGGCGAGCTAGCGTTTGTCTCCCAGTCCTAACTGGAGTTGAATCACATGCAGTTTCTGGTCCTACAAGCAAGAGTTGTTTTCTGGTAAGAAGAGTCACTATTGCGCTCCCATTGTCATACACAGGGCAAATAGCACTGGCTTTTGTTCCCAGCATGTACAGTGTATTGGACTGAAAAGGATCTACTGTTCTTGTCAGGTTCCTAAGCAGAGTTGAACTAGATATGGCCCATGTGTGTAGGAAGCACAGTTCTTTGTACTCAGAAAACTCACTGTTCTGGCCCTATAGGAAACAGAGTAGAGTAGAAGCGTGATCTTTCCTCAAAAGCAGAGTGTGTTTCTTGTAAGGCGAGCTAGTGTTTATTTCCCAGTCCTAAATGGAGTGGAATCACATGCATTTTCCGGTCCTACGAGCAAGATTTTCTTTCTGGTAATAAGAGTCACTATTGAGCTCCCATTGCCATACACAGTAAAAATAGCACTCGCGTCTGTTCCCAACAAGTACAGTGCATTGGACTGAAGAGGAGCTACTGTTCTTGTCAGTTTCCTAAGCAGAGTTGAACTAGATATGGCCCGTGTGTAGGAAGCACAGTTCTTTTGTTCTGAGGAAGCTCACTGTTCAGACCCCATAGGAAACACAGTAGAGTGGAAGAGTGCTCTTTTCTCAAAAGCAGAGTGTGTTTCTTGTAAGGCGAGCTAGTGTTTGTTTCCCAGTTCGAAATGGAGTTGAATCCCATGCAGTTTCTAGTCCTACGAGCAAGAGTTGTTTTATGGTAAAAAGAGTCACTATTGCGCTCCCATTGCCAAACACACTACAAATAGCACTCATGTCTGTTCCCAGAAAGTACAGTGTATTGGACAGAAGAGGAGCTACTGTTCTTGTCAGTTTCCTAAGCAGAGTTGAACTACATATGGCCCATGTGTGTAGGAAGCACAGTTCTTTTGTTCTGAGCAAGCTCACTGTTTTGGCCCTATAAGAAAAACAGTAGAGTAGAAGAGTGCTCTTACTCAAAAGCAGAGTGTGTTTCTTGTGAGGCAAGCTAGCGTTTGTTTCCAGTCCAAATGGAGTAGAATCACATGCAGTTTTTGGTCCTAAGAGTAAGAGTTGTTTTCTGGTACGGAAAGTCACTATTGTGCTCCCATTGCCATACACAGGGCAAATAGCCTTCGCGTCTGTTCCCACAAAGTACAGTGCATTGGACTGAAGAGGAGCTACTGTTCTGGTCAGTTTCCTAAGCAGAATTGAGCTAGATATGGCCTGTGTGTGTAGGAAGCACAGTTCTTTTGTTCTTTGCAAGCTCACTGTTCGGACCCCATAGGAAACACAGTAGAGTAGAAGAGTGCTCTTTTCTCAAAAGCAGAGTGTGTTTCTTGTAAGGCGAGCTAGCATTTGTTTCCCAGTCCGAAATGGAGTTGAATCACATGCAGTTTCTGGTCCGACGAGCTAGAGTTGTTTCTGGTAAGAAGAGTCACTATTGTGCTCCAATTGTCATACACAAGGCAAAGAGCCCTGGCGTCTGTTCCAGGCAAGTACAGTGTATTGGACTGAAGAGGAGCTACTGTTCTTGTCAGTTTCCTAAGCAGAGTTGAACTAGATATGGCCCGTGTGTGTAGGAAGCACAGTTCTTTGTTCTGAGCAAGCTCACTGTTCGGAAACCATAGGAAACACAGAAGAGTAGAAGAGTGCTCTTTTCTCAAAAGCAGAGTGTGTTTCTTGTAAGGCGAGCTAGTGTTTGTTTCCCAGTCAGAAATGGAGTTGAATCCCATGCAGGTTCTGGTCCTAGGAGCAAGAGTTTTTTTCTGTTAAGAAGACTCACTATTGTGCTCCCATTGCCATACACAGTGCAAATAGCACTCGCGTCTGTTCTCAGCAAGTACAGTGTATTGGACTGAAAAGGAGCTACTGTTCTTGTCAGTTTCCTAAGCAGAGTTGAACTAGATATTGCCCCTGTGTGTAGGAAGCACAGTTCTTTTGTTCTGAGCAAGCTCACTGTACTGGCCCTATAGGAAACACAGTAGAGAAGAAGAGTGCTCTTTTCTCAAAAGCAGATTGTGTTTCTTGTAAGGCGAGCTAGCGTTTGTTTCCCAGTCCTAAATTGAGTTGAATCACATGCAGTTTCTGGTCCTACAAGCAAGAGTTGTTTTCTGGTAAGAAGAGTCACTATTGTGCTCCCATTGCCATACACAGTGCAAATATCACTCACATCTGTTCCCAGCAAGTACAGTGTATTGGACTGAGGAGGAGCCACTGTTCCTGTCAGTTTCCTAAGCAGAGTTGAGCTAGATATGGCCCGTGTGTAGGAAGCACAGTTCTTTTGTTCTGAGCAAGCTCACTGTTCTGGCCCTATAGGAAACACAGTAGAGTAGAAGAGTGCTTTTTTCTCAAAAGTACAGTGTGTTTCTTGTAAGGCGAGTTAGCGATTGTTTCCCAGTCCTAAATGGAGTTGAATCACATGCGGTTTCTATTCCTACAAGCAAGAGTTGTTTTCTGGTAAGAAGAGTCACTGTTGCACTCCGATTGCCATACGCAGTGCAAATAGCACTGGCATCTGAACGCAGCAAGTATATTGTATTGGACTGAAGAGGAGCTACTGTTTTGTCAGTTTCCTAAGCAAAGTTGAACTAGATATGGTCCGTGTGTGTAGGTAGCACAGTTCTTTTATTCTGAGCCAGCTCTCTGTTTGGACCCCATAGGAAACACAGTTGAGTATATAGGGCTCTTTTCTCAAAAGCAGAATGTGTTTTTGTAAGGCGAGCTAGTGTTTGTTTCCTAGTCAGAAAAGGAGTTGAATCCCATGTAGTTTCTGGTCCTACGAGCAAGAGTTGTTTTCTGGTAAGGAGAGTCACTATTGCGATCCCATTGCCATACACAGAGCAAATAGCACTCGTGTCTGTTCCCAGCAAGTACAGTGTAATGGACTGAAGAGGAGCTACGGTTCTTGTCAGTTTCCTAAGCAGAGTTGAACTAGTTATGGCCCGTGTGTGTAGGAAGCACAGTTCTCACTGTTCGGACCACATAGGAAACACAGTAGAGTAGAAAAGTGCCCTTTTCTCAAAAGCAGAGTGTGTTTCTTGTAAGGCGAGCTAGCGTTTGTTTCTCAGTCCTAAATGGAGTTGAATCACATGCAGTTTCTGGTCCTATGACCAAGAGTTGTTTTCCTCGTAATAAGAGTCACTATTGTGCTCCCATTGTAATACACAGGGCAAATAGCACTGGCGTCTGTTCCCAGCAAGTACAGTGTATTGGACTGAAGAGGAGCTACTGTTCTTGTCAGTTTCCTAAGCAGAATTGATCTAGATATGGCCCGTGTGAGTAGGAAGCAAAGTTTTTTTTGTTCTGAGCAAGCTCACTGTACTGGCACAATAGGAAACACAGTAGAGTAGAAGAGTGCTCTTTTCTCAAAAGCAGAATGTGTTTCTTGTAAGGCAAGCTAGCGTTTGTTTCCCAGTCCTAAATGGAGGTGAATCACATGCAGTTTTTGGTCCTATGAGCAAGAGTTGTTTTCTGGTAAGAAGAGTCTCTATTGCGCTCCCATTGCCATACACAGTGCAAATAGCACTCGTGTCTGTTCCCAGCAAGTACAGTGTATTGGACTGAAGAGGAGCTACTGTCTTGTCAGTTTCCTAAGCAGAGTTGAACTAGATATGGCCCGTGTGTGTAGGCAGCACAGTTCTTTTGTTCTGAGCAAGCTCACTGTTCTGGCCCTATAGGAAACACAGTAGAGTAGAAGAGTGCTCTTTTCTCAAAAGCAGAGTGTGTTTCTTGTAAGGCGTGCTAGCATTTGTTTCCCAGTCCGAA
Source organism: Peromyscus eremicus (assembly GCF_949786415.1). Taxonomy (NCBI): domain Eukaryota; kingdom Metazoa; phylum Chordata; class Mammalia; order Rodentia; family Cricetidae; genus Peromyscus; species Peromyscus eremicus. The sequence goes on along the minus strand of NW_026735192.1, from coordinate 112,457 downwards.
ATGGAGTTGAATCACATGCAGTTTCTGGTCCTACGAGCAAGAGTTGTTTTCTGGTAAGAAGAGTCACTATTGTGCTCCCATCGGCATACTCAGTGCAAATAGCACTGGCGTCTGTTCCCAGCAAGTACAGTGTATTGGACTGAAGAGGAGCTACTGTTCTTGTCAGTTTCGTAAGTAGAGTTTAACTAGATATGGCCCGTGTGTGTAGAAAGCACAGTTCTTTTGTTCTGAGCAAGCTCACTGTTTGGACACCATAGGAAACACAGTAGAGTATAAGAGTGCTCTTTTCTCAAAAGCAGAGTGTGTTTCTTGTAAGGCGAGCTAGTGTTTGTTTCCCATTCCTACATGGACTGAATCCCATGCAGTTTCTGGTCCTACGAGCAAGAGTTGTTTTCTGGTAAGAAGAATCAGTATTGCACTCCCATTGCCAAACAGTGCAAATAGCACTCGCGTTTCTTCACAGCAAGTACAGTGTATTGGACTGAGGAGGAGCTCCTGTTCTTGTCAGTTTCTTAAACAGAGTTGAACTAGCTATGGCCCGTGTGTGTAGGAAGCACAGTTCTCACTGTTCGGACCACATAGGAAACACAGTAGAGTAGAAGAGTGCCCTTTTCTCAAAAGCAGAGTGTGTTTCTTGTAAGGCGAGCTAGCGTTTGTTTCCCAGTCCGAATGGAGTTGAATGACATTCAGTTTCTGGTCCTACGAGCAAGAGTTGTTTTGTGGTAAGAAGAGTAACTATTGCGCTCCCATTGCTATACACAGTGCAAATAGCACTCGCATATGTTCTCAGCAAGTACAGTGTATTGGACTGAAGAGGAGCTACTGTTCTTCTCAGTTTCCTAAGCAGAGTTGAACTAGATATGGCCCGTGTGTGTAGGAAGCACAGTTCTTTTCTTCTGAGCAAGCTCGCTGTACTGGCCCTATAGGAAACACATTTGAGTAGAAGAGTGATCTTTTCTCAAAAGGAGAGTGTGTTTCTTGTAAGGCGAGCTAGCGTTTGTTTCCCAGTCCTAAATGGAGTTGAATCACATGCAGTTTCTGGTCCTACAAGCAAGAGTTGTTTTCTGGTAAGAAGAGTCACTATTGTGCTCCCATTGTCATACACAGGGCAAATAGCACTGGCTTATGTTCCCATGATGTACAGTGTATTGGACTGAAGAGGATCTACTGTTCTTATCAGGTTCCTAAGCAGAGTTGAACTAGATATGGCCCATGTGTGTAGGAAGCACAGTTCTTTTGTACTCAGCAAGCTCACTGTTCTGGCCCTATTGGAAACACAGTAGAGAAGAAGCGTGCTCTTTCCTCAAAAGCAGAGTGTGTTTCTTGTAAGGCTGCTAGCGTTTATTTCCCAGTGCTAAATGGAGATGAAACCCATCAGTTTCAGGTCCTACGAGCAAGAGTTGTTTTCTGGTAAGGAAAGTCACTATTGCGCTCCCATGGCCATACACAGTGCAAATAGCACTCGCGTCTGTTCACAGAAATTAGAGTGTATTGGACTGAAGAGGAGCTACTGTTCTTGTCAGTTTCCTAAGCAGAGTTGTAGTAGATATGACCCGTGTGTAGGAAGCACAGTTCTTCTGTTCTGAGCAAGCTCACTGTTTGGACCCCATAGGAAACACAGTAGAGTAGATGTGTGCCCTATTCTCAAAAGCAGAATGTGTTTCTTGTAAGGCGAGCTAGCGTTTGTTTCCCAATCCTAAATGGAGTTGAATCACATGCAGTTTCTGGTCCTACGAGCAAGAGTTGTTTTGTGGTAAGAAGAGTCACTATTGCGCTCCCATTGTCATACACAGGGCATATAGCACAAATAGCACTGGCGTCTGTTCCCAGCAAGTACAGTGTATTGGACTGAAGAGGATCTACTGTTCTTGTCAGTTTCCTAAGGAGAATTGAACTAGATATGGCCCGTGTGTGTAGGAAGCACAGTTCTTTTGTACTCAGCAAGCTCACTGTTCTGGCCCTCTAGGAAACACAGTAGAGTAGAAAAGTGCTCTTTCCACAAAAGCAGAGTGTGTTTCTTGTAAGTCGAGCTAGCGTTTGTTTCCCAGTCCTAAATGTATTTGAATCACATGCAGGTTCTGGTCCTATGAGCAAGAATTTTTTTGTGGTAAGAAGAGTCACTATTGTGCTCCCATTGTCATACATTGTGCAAATAGCACTGGCGTCTGTTCCAGCAAGTACAGTGTGTTGGACTGAAGAGGATCTACTGTTCTTGTCAGTTTCCTAAGCAGAATTGAACTAGATATGGCCATGTGTAGGAAGCACAGTTCTTTTGTTCTGAGCAAGCTCACTGTTCTGGCGCTATAGGAAACACAGTAGAGTAGAAGAGTGCTGTTTTCTCAAAAGCAGAGTGTGTTTCTTGTAAGGCGAGCTAGTGTTTCTTTCCAAGTTCTAAATGGCGTTGAATCACATGCAGTTTTTGGTCCTACACGCAAGAGTTGTTTTCTCGTGAGGAAAATCACTATTTTCTTCCCATTGCCATACACAGTGCAAATAGCACTCGCAACTTTTCCTAGCAAGTAGAGTGTATTGAGCTGAAGAGGCCCTACTGTTCTTGTCATTTTCCTAAGCAGAGTTGAATTAGATATGGCGCGAGTGTGTAGGAAGCACAGTTCTTTTGTTCTCAGCAAGCTCACTGTTCGGACCCCATAGAAAAGACAGTAGAGTTGAAGAGTGCACTTTCCTCAAAAAGAAGAGTATGTTTCTTGTAAGGCGAGCTAGCGTTTGTTTCCCAGTCCTAAATGGAGTTGAATGACATTCAGTTTCTGGTCCTACGAGCAAGAGTTGTTTTGTGGTAAGAAGAGTATCTATTGCGCTCCCATTGCTGTACACAGTGCAAATAGCACTCGCGTATGTTCCCAGCAAGTACAGTGTATTGGACTGAAGAGGAGCTACTGTTCTCGTCAGTTTCCTAAGTAGACTTGAACTAGACATGGCCCGTGTGTGTAGGAAGCACAGTTTTTTTCTTCTGAGCAAGCTCACTGTTCTGGCCCTATAGGAAACACAGTAGAGTAGAAGAGTGCTCTTTTCTCAAAAGCAGAGTGATTTTCTTGTAAGGCGAGCTAGCGTTTGTCTCCCAGTCCTAACTGGAGTTGAATCACATGCAGTTTCTGGTCCTACAAGCAAGAGTTGTTTTCTGGTAAGAAGAGTCACTATTGCGCTCCCATTGTCATACACAGGGCAAATAGCACTGGCTTTTGTTCCCAGCATGTACAGTGTATTGGACTGAAAAGGATCTACTGTTCTTGTCAGGTTCCTAAGCAGAGTTGAACTAGATATGGCCCATGTGTGTAGGAAGCACAGTTCTTTGTACTCAGAAAACTCACTGTTCTGGCCCTATAGGAAACAGAGTAGAGTAGAAGCGTGCTCTTTCCTCAAAAGCAGAGTGTGTTTCTTGTAAGGCGAGCTAGCGTTTATTTCCCAGTCCTAAATGGAGTGGAATCACATGCATTTTCCAGTCCTACGAGCAAGATTTTCTTTCTGGTAATAAGAGTCACTATTGAGCTCCCATTGCCATACACAGTAAAAATAGCACTCGCGTCTGTTCCCAACAAGTACAGTGCATTGGACTGAAGAGGAGCTACTGTTCTTGTCAGTTTCCTAAGCAGAGTTGAACTAGATATGGCCCGTGTGTAGGAAGCACAGTTCTTTTGTTCTGAGGAAGCTCACTGTTCGGACCCCATAGGAAAAACAGTAGAGTGGAAGAGTGCTCTTTTCTCAAAAACAGAGTGTGTTTCTTGTAAGGCGAGCTAGTGTTTGATTCCCAGTTCGAAATGGAGTTGAATCTCATGCAGTTTCTAGTCTTACGAGCAAGAGTTGTTTTATGGTAAAAAGAGTCACTATTGCGCTCCCATTGCCAAACACACTGCAAATAGCACTCATGTCTGTTCCCAGAAAGTACAGTGTATTGGACAGAAGAGGAGCTACTGTTCTTGTCAGTTTCCTAAGCAGAGTTGAACTACATATGGCCCATGTGTGTAGGAAGCACAGTTCTTTTGTTGTGAGCAAGCTCACTGTTTTTGCCCTGTAAGAAAAACAGTAGAGTAGAAGAGTGCTCTTACTCAAAAGCAGAGTGTGTTTCTTGTGAGGCAAGCTAGCGTTTGTTTCCAGTCCAAATGGAGTAGAATAACATGCAGTTTTTGGTCTTAAGAGTAAGAGTTGTTTTCTGGTACGGAAAGTCACTATTGTGCTCCCATTGCCATACACAGGGCAAATAGCCTTCGCGTCTGTTCCCACAAAGTACAGTGCATTGGACTGAAGAGTAGCTACTGTTCTTCTCAGTTTCCTAAGCAGAATTGAGCTAGATATGGCCCGTGTGTGTAGGAAGCACAGTTCTTTTGTTCTTTGCAAGCTCACTGTTCGGACCCCATAGGAAACACAGTAGAGTAGAAGAGTGCTCTTTTCTCAAAAGCAGAGTGTGTTTCTTGTAAGGCGAGCTAGCGTTTGTTTCCCAGTCCGAAATGGAGTTGAATCACATGCAGTTTCTGGTCCGACGAGCTAGAGTTGTTTCTGGTAAGAAGAGTCACTATTGTGCTCCCATTGTCATACACAAGGCAAAGAGCCCTGGCGTCTGTTCCAGGCAAGTACAGTGTATTGGACTGAAGAGGAGCTACTGTTCTTGTCAGTTTCCTAAGCAGAGTTGAACTAGATATGGCCCGTGTGTGTAGGAAGCACAGTTCTTTTGTCCTGAGCAAGCTCACTGTTCTGGCCCTATAGGAAACACAGTAGAGTAGAAGAGTGCTTTTTTCTCAAAAGTACAGTGTGTTTCTTGTAAGGCGAGTTAGCGATTGTTTCCCAGTCCTAAATGGAGTTGAATCACATGCAGTTTCTATTCCTACAAGCAAGAGTTGTTTTCTGGTAAGAAGAGTCACTATTGCACTCCCATTGCCATACACAGTGCAAATAGCACTGGCGTCTGAACGCAGCAAGTATATTGTATTGGACTGAAGAGGAGCTACTGTTTTGTCAGTTTCCTAAGCAAAGTTGAACTAGATATGGTCCGTGTGTGTAGTAAGCACAGTTCTTTTGTTCTGAGCCAGCTCTCTGTTTGGACCCCATAGGAAACACAGTTGAGTATATAGGGCTCTTTTCTCAAAAGCAGAATGTGTTTTTGTAAGGCGAGCTAGTGTTTGTTTCCTAGTCAGAAAAGGAGTTGAATCCCATGTAGTTTCTGGTCCTACGAGCAAGAGTTGTTTTCTGGTAAGGAGAGTCACTATTGCGATCCAATTGCCATACACAGAGCAAATAGCACTCGTGTCTGTTCCCAGCAAGTACAGTGTAATGGACTGAAGAAGAGCTACTGTTCTTGTCAGTTTCCTAAGCAGAGTTGAACTAGTTATGGCCCGTGTGTGTAGGAAGCCCAGTTCTTTTGTTCTGAGCAAGCTCACTCTTCTGGCCCTATAGTTAACACAGTAGAGTAGGAGAGTGCTCTTTTCTCAAAAGCAGAGTGTGTTTCTTGTAGGGTGAGCTAGTGTTTGTTTCCCAGTCCTAAATGGATTTTAGTCACATGCAGTTTCTGGTCGTATGAGCAAGAGTTGTTTTCTGGTAAGAAGAGTCACTATTGTGCTCCCATCACCATACTCAGTGCAAATAGCCCTGGCGTCTGTTCCCAGCAAGTACAGTGTATTGGACTGAAGAGGAGCTACTGTTCTTGTCAGTTTCCTAAGCAGAGTTTAACTAGATATGGCCCGTGTGTGTAGAAAGCACAGTTCTTTTGTTCTGAGCAAGCTCACTGTTCGGACACCATAGGAAACACAGTACAGTATAAGAGTGCTCTTTTCTCAAAAGCAGAGTGTGTTTCTTGTAAGGCGAGCTAGTGTTTGTTTCCCAGTCTTAAATGGAGTAGAATCACATGCAGTTTCTGGTCCTACGAGCAAGAGTTGTTGTCTGGTAAGAAGAGTCACTATTGTGCTCCCATTGTCATACACAGGGCAAATAGCCCTGGCCTCTGTTCCCAGCAAGTACAGTGTATTGGACTGAAGAGGAGCTATTGTTCTTGTCAGTTTCCTACGCAGATTTGAACTAGATATGACCCATGTGTGTAGAAAGCACAGTTCTTTTGTTCTGAGCAAGCTCATTGTTTAGACACTTTGGAAACACAGTAGAGTAGAAGAGTGCTCTTTTCTCAAAAGCAGAGTGTGTTTCTTGTTAGGCAAGCTAGCGTTTGTTTCCCAGTCCTAAATGGAGTTGAGTCACATGCAGTTTGCGGTCCTAAAGCGAGAGTTGTTTTCTGGTAAGAAGAGTCACTATTGCGCTCCAATTGCCATACACAGCACAAATAACACTCCCGTCTGTTCCCAGCAAGTACAGTGTATTGGACTGAAGAGGAGCTACAGTTCCTGTCAGTTTCCTAAGTAGAGTTGAAGTAGATATGGCCCATGCGTGTAGTAAGCACAGATCTTTTGTTCTGAGCAAGCTCACTATGTTGGCCCTATAGGAAACACAGTAGAGTAGAAGAGTGCTCTTACTCAAAAGCAGAGTGTGTTTCTCATAAGGCGAGCTATCATTTGTTTCCCAGTCCTAAATGGAGTGGAATCACATGCAGTTTCTGGTCCTACGAGCAAGAGTTGTTTTCTGGTAAGGAAAGTAACTATTGCACTCCCATTGCCATACACAGTGCAAATAGCCCTTGCGTCTGTTCCCAGCAAGTACAGTGTATTGGACTGAAGAGCAGCTACTGTTCTTGTGAGTTTCCTAAGCACAATTGAACTAGATATGGCCCATGTGTAGGAAGCACAGTTCTTTTTTTCTGAGCAAGCTCACTGTTCTGGCCCTATAGGAAACACAGTAGAGTAGAAGAGTGCTCTTTTCTCAAAAGCACAGTGTGTTTCTTGTAAGGTGAGCTAGCGTTTGTTTCCAAGTCCGAAATGGAGTTGAATCACATGCAGTTTCTGGTCCTACGAGCAAGAGTTGTTTTCTGGTAAGAAGAGTCACTATTGTGCTCCCATCGCCATGTTCAGTGCAAATAGCACTGGCGTCTGTTCCCAGCAAGTACAGTGTATTGGACTGAAGAGGAGCTACTGTTCTGGTCAGTTTACTGAGCAGAGTTTAACTAGATATGGCCCGTGTGTGTAGAAAGCACAGTTCTTTTGTTCTGAGCAAGCTCACTGTTCGGACACCATAGGAAACACAGTAGAGTAGAAGAGTGATCTTTTCTCAAAAGCAGAGTGTGTTTCTTGTAAGGCGAGCTAGTGTTTGTTTCCCAGTCTTAAATGTAGTAGAATCACATGCAGTTTCTGGTCCTACGAGTAAGAGTTGTTTTCTGGTAAGAAGAGTCACTATTGTGCTCCCATTGTCATACACAGGGCAAATAGCACTGGCGTCTGTTCCCAGCAAGTACAGTGTATTGGACTGAAGAGGAGCTACTGTTCTTGTCAGTTTCCTAAGCAGAGTTGAACTAGATATGACCCATGTGTGTAGAAAGCACAGTTCTTTTTTTCTGAACAAGCTCATTGTTTAGACACTTTGGAAACACAGTAGAGTAGAAGAGTGCTCTTTTCTCAAAAGCAGAGTGTGTTTCTTGTAAGGCGAGGTAGCGTTTGTTTCCCAGTCCTAAACGGAGTTGAGTCACATGCAGTTTGCGGTCCTAAGAGCAAGAGTTGTTTTCTGGTAAGAAGAGTCACTATTGCGCTCCCATTGCCATACACAGCACAAATAACACTCCCGTCTGTTCCCAGCAAGTACAGTGTATTGGACTGAAGAGGAGCTACTGTTCCTGTCAGTTTCCTAAGCAGGGTTGTAGTAGAAATGGCCCATGTGTGTAGGAAGCATAGTTCTTTTTCTGAGCAAGCTCACTGTTTTGGCCCTATAGGAAACACAGTAGAGTAGAAGAGTGCTCTTACTCAAAAGCAGAGTGTGTTTCTCATAAGGCGAGCTATCATTTGTTTCCCAGTCCTAAATGGAGTGGAATCACATGGAGTTTCCGGTCCTACGAGCAAGAGTTGTTTTCTGGTAAAAAGTGTCACTATTGCACTCCCATTGCCAAACAGTGCAAATAGCACTCGCGTCTCTTCCCAGCAAGTACAGTGTATTGGACTGAGGAGGAGCTCCTGTTCTTGTCAGTTTCCTAAGCAGAGTTGAACTAGATATGGCCCGTGTGTGTAGGAAGCACAGTTCTTTTGTTCTGAGCAAGCTCACTGTTCTGGCCCTATAGGAAACACAGTAGAGTAGAAGAGTGCTCTTCTCTCAAAAGCAGAGTGTGTTTCTTTTAAGGCGTGCTAGCATTTGTTTCCCAGTCCGAAATGGAGTTGAATCACATGCAGTTTCTGGTCCTACGAGCAAGAGTTGTTTTCTGGTAAGAAGAGTCACTATTGTGCTCCCATCGCCATACTCAGTGCAAATAGCACTGGCGTCTGTTCCCAGCAAGTACAGTGTATTGGACTGAAGAGGAGCTACTGTTCTTGTCAGTTTCCTAAGCAGAGTTTAACTAGATATGGCCTGTGTGTGTAGAAAGCACAGTTCTTTTGTTCTGAGCAAGCTCACTGTTCGGACACCATAGGAAACACAGTAGAGTATAAGAGTGCTCTTTTCTCAAAAGCAGAGTGTGTTTCTTGTAAGGCGAGCTAGTGTTTGTTTCCCAGTCTTAAATGGAGTAGAATCACATGCAGTTTCTGGTCCTAAGAGCAAGAGTTGTTTTCTGGTAAGAAGAGTGACTATTGCACTCCCATTTTCATACACAGGGCAAACAGCACTGGCGTCTGTTCCCAGCAAGTACAGTGTATTGGACTGAAGAGGAGCTACTGTTCTTGTCAGTTTCCTAAGCAGAGTTGAACTAGATATGACCCATGTGTATAGAAAGCACAGTTCTTTTGTTCTAAGCAAGCTCATTGTTCAGACACTTTGGAAACACAGTAGAGAAGAAGAGTGCTCTTTTCTCAAAAGCAGAGTGTGTTTCTTGTAAGGCGAGGTAGCGTTTGTTTCCCAGTCCTAAATGGAGTTGAGTCACATGCAGTTTGCGGTCCTAAGAGCAAGAGTTGTTTTCTGGTAAGAAGAGTCACTATTGCGCTCCCATTGCCATACACAGCACAAATAACACTCCCGTCTCTTCCCAGCAAGTACAGTGTATTGGACTGAAGAGGAGCTACTGTTTCTGTCAGTTTCCTAAGCAGAGTTGAAGTAGATATGGCCAATGTGTGTAGGAAGCACAGTTCTTTTGTTCTGAGCAAGCTCACTATTTTGGCCCTATAGGAAACAAAGTAGAGTAGAAGAGTGCTCTTACTCAAAAGCAGAGTGTGTTTCTTGTGAGGCGAGCTAGCGTTTGTTTCCCAGTCCTAAATGGAGTAGAATCACATGGAGTTTCCGGTCCTACGAGCAAGAGTTGCTTTCTGGTAAGAAGAGTCACTATTGCGCTCCCATTGCCATACACAGTGCAAATAGCACTCGCGTCTGTTCCCAGCAAGTACAGTGTATTGGACTGAAGAGGAGCTACTGTTCTTGTCAGTTTCCTAAGCTGAGTTGAACTAGATATGGCCCGTGTGTGTAGGAAGCACAGTTCTTTTGTTCTGAGCAAGCTCACTGTTCGGACCCCATAGGAAACACAGTAGAGTAGAAGAGTGCCCTTTTCTCAAAAGCAGAGTATGTTTCTCATAAGGAGAGCTAGTGTTTGTTTCCCAGTCAGAAATGGAGTTGAATCCCATACAGTTTCTGGTCCTACGAGCAAGAGTTATTTTATCGTAAAAAGTGTCACTATTGTGCTCCCATTGCCATATACTGTGCAAAGAGCAATCGTGTCTGTTCCCAGCAAGTACAGTGTACTATACTGAAGAGGAGCTACTGTTCTTGTCAGTTTCCTAAGCAGAGTTGAAATAGATATGGCCCGTGTGTGTAGGAAGCACAGATCATTTGTTCTGAGCAAGCTCACTGTTTGGACCCCATAGGAAACACAATAGAGTAGAAGAGTGTTCTTTTCTCAATCGCAGAGTGTGTTTCATGTAAGGCGAGCTAGCATTTGTTTCCCAGTCCAGAATAGAGTTGAATCCCATGCAGTTTCTGATCCTACGAGCAAGAGTTGTTTTCTGGTAAGAAGAATCAGTATTGCACTCCCATTGCCAAACAGTGCAAATAGCACTGGCGTCTCTTCCCAGCAAGTACAGTGCATTGGACTGAAGAGGATCTCCTGTTCTTGTCAGTTTCCTAAGCAGAGTTGAACTAGCTATGGCCCGTGTGTGTAGGAAGCACAGTTCTTTTGTTCTGAGCAAGCTCACTGTTCGGACCACATAGGAAACACAATAGAGTAGAAGAGTGCCCTTTTCTCAAAAGCAGAGTGTGTTTCTTGTAAGGCGAGCTAGCGTTTGTTTCTCAGTCCTAAATGGAGTTGAATCACATGCAGTTTCTGGTCCTACGACCAAGAGTTGTTTTCTCGTAATAAGAGTCACTATTGCGCTCCCATTGTAATACACAGGGCAAATAGCACTGGCGTCTGTTCCCAGCAAGTACAGTGTATTGGACTGAAGAGTTGCTACTGTTCTTGTCAGTTTCCTAAGCAGAATTGATCTAGATATGGCCCGTGTGTAGGAAGCACAGTTCTTTTGCTCTGAGCAAGCTCACTGTTCTGGCACAATAGGAAGCACAGTAGAGTAGAAGAGTGCTCTTTTCTCAAAAGCAGAGTGTGTTTCTTGTAAGGCAAGCAAGCGTTTGTTTCCCAGGACTAAATGGAGGTGAATCACATGCAGTTTTTGGTCCTATGAGCAAGAGTTGTTTTCTGGTAAGAAGAGTCACTATTGCGCTCCCATTGTCATACACAGGGCAAATAGCACTGGCGTCTGTTCCCAGCATGTACAGTGTATTGGACTGAAGAGGATCTACTGTTCTTGACAGTATCCTAAGCAGAATTGAACTAGATATGGCCCGTGTGTTTAGGAAGCACAGTTCTTTTTTTCTGAGCAAGCTCACTGTTCTGGCCCTATAGGAAACACAGTAGAGTAGAAGAGTGCTCTTTTCTCAAAAGCAGAGTGTGTTTCTTGTAAGTCAAGCGAGCGTATGTTTCCCAGTCAGAAATGGAGTTGAATCCCATGCAGTTTCTGGTCCTACGAGCAAGAGTTGTTTTCTGGTACGAAGAGTCACTATTGCGCTCCCATTGTCATACACAGGGCAAATAGCACTGGCGTCTGTTCCTAGCATGTACAGTGTATTGGACTGAAGAGGAGCTACTGTTCTTGTCAGTTTCCTAAGCAGAGTTTAACTAGATATGGCCCGAGTGTGTAGGAAGCACAGTTCTTTTGTTCTGAGCAAGCTTACTGTTCTGGCCCTATAGAAAACACAGTAGAGTAGAAGAATGCTCTTTTCAAAAGCAGAGTGTGTTTCTTGTAAGGCGAGCTAGTGCTTGTTTCCCATTCCTACATGGACTGAATCCCATGCAGTTTCTGGTCCTACGAGCAAGAGTTGTTTTCTGGTAAGAAGAATCAGTATTGCACTCCCATTGCCAAACAGTGCAAATAGCACTCGCGTCTCTTCACAGCAAGTACAGTGTATTGGACTGAGGAGGAGCTCCTGTTCTTGTCAGTTTCCTAAACAGAGTTGAACTAGCTATGGCCCGTGTGTGTAGGAAGCACAGTTCTCACTGTTCGGACCACATAGGAAAAACAGTAGAGTAGAAGAGTGCCCTTTTCTCAAAAGCAGAGTGTGTTTCTTGTAAGGCGAGCTAGCGTTTGTTTCTCAGTCCTAAATGGAGTTGAATCACATGCAGTTTCTGGTCCTATGACCAAGAGTTGTTTTCTCGTAATAAGAGTCACTATTGTGCTCCCATTGTAATACACAGGGCAAATAGCACTGGCGTCTGTTCCCAGCAAGTGCAGTGTATTGGACTGAAGAGGAGCTACTGTTCTTGTCAGTTTCCTAAGCAGAATTGATCTAGATATGGCCCGTGTGTAGGAAGCACAGTTTTTTTTGTTCTGAGCAAGCTCACTGTTACTGGCACAATAGGAAACACAGTAGAGTAGAAGAGTGCTCTTTTCTCAAAAGCAGAATGTGTTTCTTGTAAGGCAAGCTAGTGTTTGTTTCCCAGTCCTAAATGGAGGTGAATCACATGCAGTATTTGGTCCTATGAGCAAGAGTTGTTTTCTGGTAAGAAGAGTCTCTATTGTGCTCCCATTGCCATACACAGTGCAAATAGCACTCGTGTGTGTTCCCAGCAAGTACAGTGTATTGGACTGAAGAGGAGCTACTGTCTTGTCAGTTTCCTAAGCAGAGTTGAACTAGATATGGCCCGTGTGTGTAGGAAGCACAGTTCTTTTGTTCTGAGCAAGCTCACTGTTCTGGCCCTATAGGAAACACAGTAGAGTAGAAGAGTGCTCTTACTCAAAAGCAGAGTGTGTTTCTTGTGAGGCGAGCTAGCGTTTGTTTCCCAGTCCGAAATGGAGTAGAATCACATGGAGTTTCCGGTCCTACGAGCAAGAGTTGCTTTCTGGTAAGAAGAGTCACTATTGCGCTCCCATTGCCATACACAGTGCAAATAGCACTCGCGTCTGTTCCCAGCAAGTACAGTGTATTGGACTGAAGAGGAGCTACTGTTCTTGTCGGTTTCCTAAGCATAGTTGAACTAGATATGGCCCGTGTGTGTAGGAAGCACATTTCTTTTGTTCTGAGCAAGCTCACTGTTCTGGCACTATAGGAAACACAGTAGAGTAGAAGAGTGCTCTTTTCCCAAAAGCAGAGTGTGTTTCTTGTAAGGCTAGTTAGTGTTTGTTCCCATTCCTACATGGACTGAATCCCATGCAGTTTCTGGTCCTAAGAGCAAGAGTTGTTTTCTGGTAAGAAGAATCAGTATTGCACTCCCATTGCCAAACAGTGCAAATAGCACTGGCGTCTCTTCCCAGCAAGTACAGTGTATTGGACTGGAGAGGAGCTACTGTTCTTGTCAGTTTCCTAAGCAGAGTTGAACTAGCTATGGCCCGTGTGTGTAGGAAGCACAGTTCTTTTGTTCTGAGCAAGCTCACTGTTCGGACCACATAGGAAACACAATAGAGTAGAAAAGTGCCCTTTTCTCAAAAGCAGAGTGTGTTTCTTGTAAGGCGAGCTAGCGTTTGTTTCTCAGTCCTAAATGGAGTTGAATCACATGCAGTTTCTGGTCCTACGACCAAGAGTTGTTTTCTCGTAATAAGAGTCACTATTGCGCTCCCATTGTAATACACAGGGCAAATAGCACTGGCGTCTGTTCCCAGCAAGTACAGTGTATTGGACTGAAGAGTTGCTACTGTTCTTGTCAGTTTCCTAAGCAGAATTGATCTAGATATGGCCCGTGTGTAGGAAGCACAGTTCTTTTGTTCTGAGCAAGCTCACTGTTCTGGCACAATAGGAAACACAGTAGAGTAGAAGAGTGGTCTTTTCTCAAAAGCAGAGTGTGTTTCTTGTAAGGCAAGCAAGCGTTTGTTTCCCAGGACTAAATGGAGGTGAATCACATGCAGTTTTTGGTCCTATGAGCAAGAGTTGTTTTCTGGTAAGAAGAGTCTCTATTGCGCTCCCATTGCCATACACAGTGCAAATAGAACTCGTGTCTGTTCCCAGCAAGTACAGTGTATTGGACTGAAGAGGAGCTACTCTTCTTGTCAGTTTCCTAAGCATAGTTGAACTAGATATGGCCCGTGTGTGTAGGAAGCACAGTTCTTTTGTTCTGAGCAAGCTCACTGTTCGGACCCCATAGGAAACACACTAGAGTAGAAGAGTTCTCTATTCTCAAAAGCAGAGTGTGTCTTGTAAGGCGGGCTAGCATTTGGTTTCCAGTCAAAAATAGAGTTGAAACCCATGCAGTTTCTGGTCCTACGAGCAAGAGTTGTTTTCTGGTACGAAGAGTCACTATTGCGCTCCCATTGTCATACACAGGGCAAATAGCACTGGCGTCTGTTCCCAGCATGTACAGTGTATTGGACTGAAGAGGATCTACTGTTCTTGACAGTATCCTAAGCAGAATTGAACTAGATATGGCCCGTGTGTTTAGGAAGCACAGTTCTTTTTTTCTGAGCAAGCTCACTGTTCTGGCCCTATAGGAAACACAGTAGAGTAGAAGAGTGCTCTTTTCTCAAAAGCAGAGTGTGTTTCTTGTAAGTCGAGCGAGCGTTTGTTTCCCAGTCAGAAATGGAGTTGAATCCCATGCAGTTTCTGGTCCTAAGAGCAAGAGTTGTTTTATGGTAAGGAAAGTCAATATTGCGCTCTCATTGCCATAAACAGTGCAAATAGCACTCTCGTCTGTTCCCAGCAAGTACAGTGTATTGGACTGAAGAGGAGCTACTGTTCTTGTCAGTTTCCTAGGCAACGTTGAACTAGATATGGCCCGTGTGTAGGAAGCACAGTTCTTTTGTTCTGAGCAAGCTCACTGTTCGGACCACATAGGAAACACAGTTGAGTAGAAGAGTACTCTTTCCTCAAAAGCAGAGTGTGTTTCTTGTAAGGCGAGCTAGCATTTGTTTCCCATTCATAAATGGAGTTGAATCCCATGCAGTTTCTGGTCCTACGAGCAAGAGTTGTTTTCTGGTAAGAAGAGTCACTGTTGTGCTCCCATTGCCTTACACAGGGCAAATAGCACTGGCGTCTGTTCCCAGCATGTACAGTGTATTGGACTGAAGAGGGTCTACTGTTCTTGACAGTTTCCTAAGCAGAGTTTAACTAGATATGGACCATGTGTGTAGAAAGCACCGTTCTTTTTTTCTGAGCAAGCTCATTGTTCGGACACCATAGGAAACAAAGTAGTGTAGAAGAGTGCTCTTTTCTCAAAAGCAGAGTGTGTTTCTTGTAAGGCGAGCTAGTGTTTGTTTCCCAGTCCTAAATGGAGTAGAATCACATGCAGGTTGTGGTCATACGAACAAGAGTTGTTTTCTGGTAAGAAGAATCAATATTGTGCTCCCATTGTCATACACAGGGCAAATAGCACTGGCTTCTGTTCCCAGCATGTGCAGTGTATTGGACTGAAGAGGAGCTACTTCTTGTCAGTTTCATAGCCAGAGTTGAACTAGATATGACCTGTGTGTGGAGGAAGCACAGTTCTTTTGAACTGAGCAAGCTCACTGTTCTGGCCCTATAGGAAACACAGTCAAGTAGAAGAGTGCTCTTTTCTCAAATCAGAGTGTGTTTCTTGTAAGGCGAGCTAGCGTTTGTTACCCAGTCCTAAATGGAGATGAATCCCATGCAGTTTCTGGTCCTACGAGCAAGTGTTGTTTTTGGTAAGAAGAGACACTATTGCCCTCCCATTGCCATACACATTGCAAATAGCACTGGCATCTGTTCCCAGCAAGTACAGTGTATTGGACTGAGGAGGAGCTCCTGTTCTTGTCAGTTTCCTAAGCAGAGTTGAACAAGCTATGGCCCGTGGGTGTAGGAAGCACAGTTCTTTTGTTCTGAGCAAGCTCACTGTTTGGACCACATAGGAAACACAATAGAGTAGAAGAGTACCCTTTTCTCAAAAGCAGAGTGTGTTTCTTGTAAGGCGAGCTAGCGTTTGTTTCTCAGTCCTAAATGGAGTTGAATAACAAGCAGTTTCTGGTCCTACGACCAAGAGTTGTTTTCTCGTAATAAGAGTCACTATTGCGCTCCCATTGTAATACACAGGACAAATAGCACTGGCGTCTGTTCCCAGCAAGTACAGTGTATTGGACTGAAGAGGATCTACTGTTCTTGTCAGTTTCCTAAGCAGATTGATCTAGATATGGCTCGTGTGTGTAGGAAGCACAGTTCTTTTGTTCTGAGCAAGCTCACTCTTCTGGCACAATAGGAAACACAGTAGAGTAGAAGAGTGCTTTTTTCTCAAAAGCAGAGTGTGTTTCTTGTAAGGCAAGCTAGCGTTTGTTTCCCAGTCCTAAATGGAGGTGAATCACATGCAGTTTTTGGTCCTATGAGCAAGAGTTGTTTTCTGGTAAGAAGAGTCTCTGTTGTGCTCCCATTGCCATACACAGTGCAATAGCACTCGTGTCTGTTCCCAGCAAGTACAGTGTATTGGACTGAAGAGGAGCTACTGTTCTTGTCAGTTTCCTAAGCAGAGTTTAACTAGATATGGCCCGTGTGTGTAGGAAGCACAGTTTTTTTTTGTTCTGAGCAAGCTCACTGTACTGGCACAATAGGAAACACAGTAGAGTAGAAGAGTGCTCTTTTCTCAAAAGCAGAATGTGTTTCTTGTAAGGCAAGCTAGCGTTTGTTTCCCAGTCCTAAATGGAGGTGAATCACATGCAGTTTTTGGTCCTATGAGCAAGAGTTGTTTTCTGGTAAGAAGAGTCTCTATTGGGCTCCCATTGCCATACACAGTGCAAATAGCACTCGTGTGTGTTCCCAGCAAGTACAGTGTATTGGACTGAAGAGGAGCTACTGTCTTGTCAGTTTCCTAAGCAGAGTTGAACTAGATATGGCCCGTGTGTGTAGGAAGCACAGTTCTTTTGTTCTGAGCAAGCTCACTGTTCTGGCCCTATAGGAAACACAGTAGAGTAGAAGAGTGCTCTTTTCTCAAAAGCAGAGTGTGTTTCTTGTAAGGCGTGATAGCATTTGTTTCCCAGTCCGAAATGGAGTTGAATCACATGCAGTTTCTGGTCCTACGAGCAAGAGTTGTTTTCTGGTAAGAAGAGTCACTATTGTGCTCCCATCGCCATACTCAGTGCAAATAGCACTGGCGTCTGTTCCCAGCAAGTACAGTGTATTGGACTGAAGAGGAGCTACTGTTCTTGTCAGTTTCCTAAGCAGAGTTTAACTAGATATGGCCCGTGTGTGTAGAAAGCACAGTTCTTTTGTTCTGAGCAAGCTCACTGTTCGGACAAAATAGGAAACACAGTAGAGTATAAGAGTGCTCTTTTCTCAAAAGCAGAGTGTGTTTCTTGTAAGGCGAGCTAGTGTTTGTTTCCCAGTCTTAAATGGAGTAGAATCTCATGCAGTTTCTGGTCCTAAGAGCAAGAGTTGTTTTCTGGTAAGAAGAGTCACTATTGCACTCCCATTGTCATACACAGGGCAAACAGCACTGGCGTCTGTTCCCAGCAAGTACAGTGTATTGGACTGAAGAGGAGCTACTGTTCTTGTCAGTTTCCTAAGCAGAGTTGAACTAGATATGACCCATGTGTATAGAAAGCACAGTTCTTTTGTTCTGAGCAAGCTCATTGTTCAGACACTTTGGAAACACAGTAGAGAAGAAGAGTGCTCTTTTCTCAAAAGCAGAGTGTGTTTCTTGTAAGGCGAGGTAGCGTTTGTTTCCCAGTCCTAAATGGAGTTGAGTCACATGCAGTTTGCGGTCCTAAGAGCAAGAGTTGTTTTCTGGTAAGAAGAGTCACTATTGCGCTCCCATTGCCATACACAGCACAAATAACACTCCCGTCTGTTCCCAGCAAGTACAGTGTATTGGACTGAAGAGGAGCTACTGTTTGTGTCAGTTTCCTAAGCAGAGTTGAAGTAGATATGGCCGATGTGTGTAGGAAGCACAGTTCTTTTGTTCTGAGCAAGCTCACTATTTTGGCCCTATAGGAAACAAAGTAGAGTAGAAGAGTGCTCTTACTCAAAAGCAGAGTGTGTTTCTTGTGAGGCGAGCTAGCGTTTGTTTCCCAGTCCTAAATGGAGTAGAATCACATGGAGTTTCCGGTCCTACGAGCAAGAGTTGCTTTCTGGTAAGAAGAGTCACTATTGCGCTCCCATTGCCATACACAGTGCAAATAGCACTCGCGTCTGTTCCCAGCAAGTACAGTGTATTGGACTGAAGAGGAGCTACTGTTCCTGTCAGTTTCCTAAGCTGAGTTGAACTAGATATGGCCCGTGTGTGTAGGAAGCACAGTTCTTTTGTTCTGAGCAAGCTCACTGTTCAGACCCCATAAAAAACACAGTAGAGTAGAAGAGTGCCCTTTTCTCAAAAGCAGAGTATGTTTCTCATAAGGAGAGCTAGTGTTTGTTTCCCAGTCAGAAATGGAGTTGAATCCCATACAGTTTCTGGTCCTATGAGCAAGAGTTATTTTATGGTAAAAAGTGTCACTATTGTGCTCCCATTGCCATATACTGTGCAAAGAGCAATCGTGTCTGTTCCCAGCAAGTACAGTGTACTATACTGAAGAGGAGCTACTGTTCTTGTCAGTTTCCTAAGCAGAGTTGAACTAGATATGGCCGTGTGTGTAGGAAGCACAGTTCTTTTGTTCTGAGCAAGCTCACTGTTCTGGCCCTATAGAAAACACAGTAGAGTAGAAGAATGCTCTTTTCCCAAAAGCAGAGTGTGTTTCTTGTAAGGCTAGTTAGTGTTTGTTCCCATTCCTACATGGACTGAATCCCATTCAGTTTCTGGTCCTAAGAGCAAGAGTTGTTTTCTGGTAAGAAGAATCAGTATTGCACTCCCATTGCCAAACAGTGCAAATAGCACTGGCGTCTCTTCCCAGCAAGTACAGTGCATTGGACTGAAGAGGATCTCCTGTTCTTGTCAGTTTCCTAAGCAGAGTTGAACTAGCTATGGCCCGTCTGTGTAGGAAGCACAGTTCTTTTGTTCTGAGCAAGCTCACTGTTCGGACCACATAGGAAACACAATAGAGTAGAAGAGTGCCCTTTTCTCAAAAGCAGAGTGTGTTTCTTGTAAGGCGAGCTAGCGTTTGTTTCTCAGTCCTAAATGGAGTTGAATCACATGCAGTTTCTGGTCCTACGACCAAGAGTTGTTTTCTCGTAATAAGAGTCACTATTGCGCTCCCATTGTAATACACAGGGCAAATAGCACTGGCGTCTGATCCCAGCAAGTACAGTGTATTGGACTGAAGAGTTGCTACTGTTCTTGTCAGTTTCCTAAGCAGAATTGATCTAGATATGGCCCGTGTGTAGGAAGCACAGTTCTTTTGCTCTGAGCAAGCTCACTGTTCTGGCACAATAGGAAGCACAGTAGAGTAGAAGAGTGCTCTTTTCTCAAAAGCAGAGTGTGTTTCTTGTAAGGCAAGCAAGCGTTTGTTTCCCAGGACTAAATGGAGGTGAATCACATGCAGTTTTTGGTCCTATGAGCAAGAGTTGTTTTCTGGTAAGAAGAGTCACTATTGCGCTCCCATTGTCATACACAGGGCAAATAGCACTGGCGTCTGTTCCCAGCATGTACAGTGTATTGGACTGAAGAGGATCTACTGTTCTTGACAGTATCCTAAGCAGAATTGAACTAGATATGGCCCGTGTGTTTAGGAAGCACAGTTCTTTTTTTCTGAGCAAGCTCACTGTTCTGGCCCTATAGGAAACACAGTAGAGTAGAAGAGTGCTCTTTTCTCAAAAGCAGAGTGTGTTTCTTGTAAGTCAAGCGAGCGTATGTTTCCCAGTCAGAAATGGAGTTGAATCCCATGCAGTTTCTGGTCCTACGAGCAAGAGTTGTTTTCTGGTACGAAGAGTCACTATTGCGCTCCCATTGTCATACACAGGGCAAATAGCACTGGCGTCTGTTCCTAGCATGTACAGTGTATTGGACTGAAGAGGAGCTACTGTTCTTGTCAGTTTCCTAAGCAGAGTTTAACTAGATATGGCCCGAGTGTGTAGGAAGCACAGTTCTTTTGTTCTGAGCAAGCTTACTGTTCTGGCCCTATAGAAAACACAGTAGAGTAGAAGAATGCTCTTTTCAAAAGCAGAGTGTGTTTCTTGTAAGGCGAGCTAGTGCTTGTTTCCCATTCCTACATGGACTGAATCCCATGCAGTTTCTGGTCCTACGAGCAAGAGTTGTTTTCTGGTAAGAAGAATCAGTATTGCACTCCCATTGCCAAACAGTGCAAATAGCACTCGCGTCTCTTCACAGCAAGTACAGTGTATTGGACTGAGGAGGAGCTCCTGTTCTTGTCAGTTTCCTAAACAGAGTTGAACTAGCTATGGCCCGTGTGTGTAGGAAGCACAGTTCTCACTGTTCGGACCACATAGGAAAAACAGTAGAGTAGAAGAGTGCCCTTTTCTCAAAAGCAGAGTGTGTTTCTTGTAAGGCGAGCTAGCGTTTGTTTCTCAGTCCTAAATGGAGTTGAATCACATGCAGTTTCTGGTCCTATGACCAAGAGTTGTTTTCTCGTAATAAGAGTCACTATTGTGCTCCCATTGTAATACACAGGGCAAATAGCACTGGCGTCTGTTCCCAGCAAGTGCAGTGTATTGGACTGAAGAGGAGCTACTGTTCTTGTCAGTTTCCTAAGCAGAATTGATCTAGATATGGCCCGTGTGTAGGAAGCACAGTTTTTTTTGTTCTGAGCAAGCTCACTGTACTGGCACAATAGGAAACACAGTAGAGTAGAAGAGTGCTCTTTTCTCAAAAGCAGAATGTGTTTCTTGTAAGGCAAGCTAGTGTTTGTTTCCCAGTCCTAAATGGAGGTGAATCACATGCAGTATTTGGTCCTATGAGCAAGAGTTGTTTTCTGGTAAGAAGAGTCTCTATTGTGCTCCCATTGCCATACACAGTGCAAATAGCACTCGTGTGTGTTCCCAGCAAGTACAGTGTATTGGACTGAAGAGGAGCTACTGTCTTGTCAGTTTCCTAAGCAGAGTTGAACTAGATATGGCCCGTGTGTGTAGGAAGCACAGTTCTTTTGTTCTGAGCAAGCTCACTGTTCTGGCCCTATAGGAAACACAGTAGAGTAGAAGAGTGCTCTTACTCAAAAGCAGAGTGTGTTTCTTGTGAGGCGAGCTAGCGTTTGTTTCCCAGTCCGAAATGGAGTAGAATCACATGGAGTTTCCGGTCCTACGAGCAAGAGTTGCTTTCTGGTAAGAAGAGTCACTATTGCGCTCCCATTGCCATACACAGTGCAAATAGCACTCGCGTCTGTTCCCAGCAAGTACAGTGTATTGGACTGAAGAGGAGCTACTGTTCTTGTCGGTTTCCTAAGCATAGTTGAACTAGATATGGCCCGTGTGTGTAGGAAGCACATTTCTTTTGTTCTGAGCAAGCTCACTGTTCTGGCCCTATAGGAAACACAGTAGAGTAGAAGAGTGCTCTTACTCAAAAGCAGAGTGTGTCTTGTAAGGCGAGCTAGCATTTGTTTTCCAGTCAAAAATAGAGTTGAATCCCATGCAGTTTCTGGTCCTACGAGCAAGAGTTGTTTTCTGGTACGAAAAGTCACTATTGCGCTCCCATTGTCATACACAGTGCAAATAGCACTGGCGTCTGTTCCCAGCATGTACAGTGTATTGGACTGAAGACGATCTACTGTTCTTGACAGTTTCCTAAGCAGAATTGAACTAGATATGGCCCGTGTGTTTAGGAAGCACAGTTCTTTTTTTCTGAGCAAGCTCACTGTTCTGGCCCTATAGGAAACACAGTAGAGTAGAAGAGTGCTCTTTTCTCAAAAGCAGAGTGTGTGTCTTGTAAGGCGAGCTAGTGTTTGTTTCCCAGTCAGAAATGGAGTTGAATCCCAAACAGTTTCTGGTCCTACGAGCAAGAGTTATTTTATGGTAAAAAGTGTCACTATTGTGCTCCCATTGCCATATACTGTGCAAAGAGCAATCGTGTCTGTTCCCAGCAAGTACAGTGTACTATACTGAAGAGGAGCTACTGTTCTTGTCAGTTTCCTAAGCAGAGTTGAAATAGATATGGCCCGTGTGTGTAGGAAGCACAGATCATTTGTTCTGAGCAAGCGCACTGTTTGGACCCCATAGGAAACACAATAGAGTAGAAGAGTGTTCTTTTCTCAATCGCAGAGTGTGTTTCTTGTAAGGCGAGCTAGCATTTGTTTCCCAGTCCAAAATAGAGTTGAATCCCATGCAGTTTCTGATCCTACGAGCAAGAGTTGTTTTCTGGTAAGAAGAGTCACTATTGCGCTCCCAATGTCATACACAGGGCAAATAGCACTTGCGTCTGTTCCCAGCATATACAGTGTATTGGACTGAAGAGGAGCTACTGTTCTTGTCAGTTTCCTAAGCAGAGTTGAACTAGATATGGCCCGTGTGTGTAGGAAGCACAGTTCTTTTGTTCTGAGCAAGCTCACTGTTCTGGCCCTATAGAAAACACAGTAGAGAAGAAGAATGCTCTTTTCCCAAAAGCAGAGTGTGTTTCTTGTAAGGCTAGTTAGTGTTTGTTCCCATTCCTACATGGACTGAATCCCATGCAGTTTCTGGTCCTAAGAGCAAGAGTTGTTTTCTGGTAAGAAGAATCAGTATTGCACTCCCATTGTCAAACAGTGCAAATAGCACTGGCGTCTCTTCCCAGCAAGTACAGTGTATTGGACTGGAGAGGAGCTACTGTTCTTGTCAGTTTCCTAAGCAGAGTTGAACTAGCTATGGCCCGTGTGTGTAGGAAGCACAGTTCTTTTGTTCTGAGCAAGCTCACTGTTCGGACCACATAGGAAACACAATAGAGTAGAAAAGTGCCCTTTTCTCAAAAGCAGAGTGTGTTTCTTGTAAGGCGAGCTAGCGTTTGTTTCTCAGTCCTAAATGGAGTTGAATCACATGCAGTTTCTGGTCCTACGACCAAGAGTTGTTTTCTCGTAATAAGAGTCACTATTGCGCTCCCATTGTAATACACAGGGCAAATAGCACTGGCGTCTGTTCCCAGCAAGTACAGTGTATTGGACTGAAGAGTTGCTACTGTTCTTGTCAGTTTCCTAAGCAGAATTGATCTAGATATGGCCCGTGTGTAGGAAGCACAGTTCTTTTGTTCTGAGCAAGCTCACTGTTCTGGCACAATAGGAAACACAGTAGAGTAGAAGAGTGGTCTTTTCTCAAAAGCAGAGTGTGTTTCTTGTAAGGCAAGCAAGCGTTTGTTTCCCAGGACTAAATGGAGGTGAATCACATGCAGTTTTTGGTCCTATGAGCAAGAGTTGTTTTCTGGTAAGAAGAGTCTCTATTGCGCTCCCATTGCCATACACAGTGCAAATAGAACTCGTGTCTGTTCCCAGCAAGTACAGTGTATTGGACTGAAGAGGAGCTACTCTTCTTGTCAGTTTCCTAAGCATAGTTGAACTAGATATGGCCCGTGTGTGTAGGAAGCACAGTTCTTTTGTTCTGAGCAAGCTCACTGTTCGGACCCCATAGGAAACACACTAGAGTAGAAGAGTTCTCTATTCTCAAAAGCAGAGTGTGTCTTGTAAGGCGGGCTAGCATTTGGTTTCCAGTCAAAAATAGAGTTGAATCCCATGCAGTTTCTGGTCCTACGAGCAAGAGTTGTTTTCTGGTACGAAGAGTCACTATTGCGCTCCCATTGTCATACACAGGGCAAATAGCACTGGCGTCTGTTCCCAGCATGTACAGTGTATTGGACTGAAGAGGATCTACTGTTCTTGACAGTATCCTAAGCAGAATTGAACTAGATATGGCCCGTGTGTTTAGGAAGCACAGTTCTTTTTTTCTGAGCAAGCTCACTGTTCTGGCCCTATAGGAAACACAGTAGAGTAGAAGAGTGCTCTTTTCTCAAAAGCAGAGTGTGTTTCTTGTAAGTCGAGCGAGCGTTTGTTTCCCAGTCAGAAATGGAGTTGAATCCCATGCAGTTTCTGGTCCTAAGAGCAAGAGTTGTTTTATGGTAAGGAAAGTCAATATTGCGCTCTCATTGCCATAAACAGTGCAAATAGCACTCTCGTCTGTTCCCAGCAAGTACAGTGTATTGGACTGAAGAGGAGCTACTGTTCTTGTCAGTTTCCTAGGCAACGTTGAACTAGATATGGCCCGTGTGTAGGAAGCACAGTTCTTTTGTTCTGAGCAAGCTCACTGTTCGGACCACATAGGAAACACAGTTGAGTAGAAGAGTACTCTTTCCTCAAAAGCAGAGTGTGTTTCTTGTAAGGCGAGCTAGCATTTGTTTCCCATTCATAAATGGAGTTGAATCCCATGCAGTTTCTGGTCCTACGAGCAAGAGTTGTTTTCTGGTAAGAAGAGTCACTGTTGTGCTCCCATTGCCTTACACAGGGCAAATAGCACTGGCGTCTGTTCCCAGCATGTACAGTGTATTGGACTGAAGAGGGTCTACTGTTCTTGACAGTTTCCTAAGCAGAGTTTAACTAGATATGGACCATGTGTGTAGAAAGCACCGTTCTTTTTTTCTGAGCAAGCTCATTGTTCGGACACCATAGGAAACAAAGTAGTGTAGAAGAGTGCTCTTTTCTCAAAAGCAGAGTGTGTTTCTTGTAAGGCGAGCTAGTGTTTGTTTCCCAGTCCTAAATGGAGTAGAATCACATGCAGGTTGTGGTCATACGAACAAGAGTTGTTTTCTGGTAAGAAGAATCAATATTGTGCTCCCATTGTCATACACAGGGCAAATAGCACTGGCTTCTGTTCCCAGCATGTGCAGTGTATTGGACTGAAGAGGAGCTACTTCTTGTCAGTTTCATAGCCAGAGTTGAACTAGATATGACCTGTGTGTGGAGGAAGCACAGTTCTTTTGAACTGAGCAAGCTCACTGTTCTGGCCCTATAGGAAACACAGTCAAGTAGAAGAGTGCTCTTTTCTCAAATCAGAGTGTGTTTCTTGTAAGGCGAGCTAGCGTTTGTTACCCAGTCCTAAATGGAGATGAATCCCATGCAGTTTCTGGTCCTACGAGCAAGTGTTGTTTTTGGTAAGAAGAGACACTATTGCCCTCCCATTGCCATACACATTGCAAATAGCACTGGCATCTGTTCCCAGCAAGTACAGTGTATTGGACTGAGGAGGAGCTCCTGTTCTTGTCAGTTTCCTAAGCAGAGTTGAACAAGCTATGGCCCGTGGGTGTAGGAAGCACAGTTCTTTTGTTCTGAGCAAGCTCACTGTTTGGACCACATAGGAAACACAATAGAGTAGAAGAGTACCCTTTTCTCAAAAGCAGAGTGTGTTTCTTGTAAGGCGAGCTAGCGTTTGTTTCTCAGTCCTAAATGGAGTTGAATAACAAGCAGTTTCTGGTCCTACGACCAAGAGTTGTTTTCTCGTAATAAGAGTCACTATTGCGCTCCCATTGTAATACACAGGACAAATAGCACTGGCGTCTGTTCCCAGCAAGTACAGTGTATTGGACTGAAGAGGATCTACTGTTCTTGTCAGTTTCCTAAGCAGATTGATCTAGATATGGCTCGTGTGTGTAGGAAGCACAGTTCTTTTGTTCTGAGCAAGCTCACTCTTCTGGCACAATAGGAAACACAGTAGAGTAGAAGAGTGCTTTTTTCTCAAAAGCAGAGTGTGTTTCTTGTAAGGCAAGCTAGCGTTTGTTTCCCAGTCCTAAATGGAGGTGAATCACATGCAGTTTTTGGTCCTATGAGCAAGAGTTGTTTTCTGGTAAGAAGAGTCTCTGTTGTGCTCCCATTGCCATACACAGTGCAATAGCACTCGTGTCTGTTCCCAGCAAGTACAGTGTATTGGACTGAAGAGGAGCTACTGTTCTTGTCAGTTTCCTAAGCAGAGTTTAACTAGATATGGCCCGTGTGTGTAGAAAGCACAGTTCTTTTGTTCTGAGCAAGCTCACTATTCTGGCCCTATACGAAACACAGTAGAGTAGAAGAGTGCTCTTTTCTCAAAAGCAGAGTGTGTTTCTTGTAAGGCGAGCTAGCGTTTGTTTCCCAGTACGAAATGGAGTTGAATCACATGCAGTTTCTGGTCCTACGAGCAAGAGTTATTTTCTGGTAAGACGAGTCACTATTGCGCTCCCATTGTCATACACAGGGCAAATAGCACTGGCTTCTGTTCCCAGCAAGTACAGTGTATTGGACTGAAGAGGAGCTACTGTTCTTGTCAGTTTCCTAAGCAGAGTTGAACTAGATATGACCCATGTGTGTAGAAAGCACAGTTCTTTTGTTCTCAGCAAGCTCATTGTTCAGACACTTTGGAAACACAGTATAGTAGAACAGTGCTTTTTTCTCAAAAGCAGAGTGTGTTTCTTGTGAGGTGAGCTAGCGTTTGTTTCCCAGTCCTAAATGGAGAAGAATCACATGCAGTTTTTGGTCCTATGAGCAAGAGTTGTTTTCTGGTAAGACGAGTCACTATTGCGCTCCCATTGCCAAACACACTACAAATAGCACTCATGTCTGTTCCCAGAAAGTACAGTGTATTGGACAGAAGAGGAGCTACTGTTCTTGTCAGTTTCCTAAGCAGAGTTGAACTACATATGGCCCATGTGTGTAGGAAGCACAGTTCTTTTGTTCTGAGCAAGCTCACTGTTTTGGCCCTATAAGAAAAACAGTAGAGTAGAAGAGTGCTCTTACTCAAAAGCAGAGTGTGTTTCTTGTGAGGCGAGCTAGCGTTTGTTTCCCAGTCCTAAATGGAGTGGAATCACATGGAGTTTGTGGTCCTACGAGCAAGAGTTGTTTTATGGTAAAAGGTGTCACTTTTGCGCTCCCATTGCCATATACTGTGCAAATAGCAATCGTGTCTGTTCCCAGCAAGTACAGTGTATTATACTGAAGAGGAGCTACTGTTCATGTCAGTTTCCTAAGAAGCGTTGAAATAGATATGGCCCGTGTGTGTAGGAAGCACAGATCATTTGTTCTGAGCAAGCTCACTGTTTGGACCCCATAGGAAACACATTAGAGTAGAAGTCTGTTCTTTTCTCAATCGCAGACTGTGTTTCTTGTAAGGCGAGCTAGCATTTGTTTCCCAGTCCAAAATAGAGTTGAATCCCATGCAGTTTCTGATCCACGAGCAAGAGTTGTTTTCTGGTAAGAAGAGTCACTATTGCGCTCCCATTGTCATACACAGGGCAAATAGCACTTGCGTCTGTTCCCAGCATGTACAGTGTATTGGACTGAAGAGGAGCTAATGTTCTTGTCAGTTTCCTAAGCAGAGTTTAACCTGATATGGCCCGTGTGTGTAGGAAGCACAGTTCTTTGTTCTGAGCAAGCTCACTGTTCTGGCCCTATAGAAAACACAGTAGAGTAGAAGAATGCTCTTTTCCCAAAAGCAGAGTGTGTTTCTTGTAAGGATAGTTAGTGTTTGTTCCCATTCCTACATGGACTGAATCCCATGCAGTTTCTGGTCCTAAGAGCAAGAGTTGTTTTCTGGTAAGAAGAATCAGTATTGCACTACCATTGCCAAACAGTGCAAATAGCACTCGCGTCTCTTCCCAGCAAGTACAGTGTATTGGACTGAGGAGGAGCTCCTGTTCCTTTCAGTTTCCTAAGCAGAGTTGAACTAGCTATGGCCCGTGTGTAGGAAGCACAGTTCTTTTGTTCTGAGCAAGCTCACTGTTCGGACCCCATAGGAAACACAGTAGAGTAGAAGAGTGCTCTTTTCTCAAAAGCAGAGAGTGTTTCTTGTAAGGCAAGCTAGTGTTTGTTTCCCAGTCAGAAATGGAGTTGAATCCCATACAGTTTCTGGTCCTACGAGCAAGAGTTGTTTTATGGTAAAAAGTGTCACTATTGCGCTCCCATTGCCATATACTGTGCAAATAGCAATCGTGTCTGTTCCCAGCAAGTACAGTGTATTATACTGAAGAGGAGCTACTGTTCTTGTCAGTTTCCTAAGCAGAGTTGAAATAGATATGGCCCGTGTGTGTAGGAAGCACAGATCATTTGTTCTGAGCAAGCTCACTGATTGGACCCCATAGGAAACACAATAGAGTAGAAGAGTGTTCTTTTCTCAATCGCAGAGTGTGTTTCTTGTAAGGCGAGCTAGCATTTGTTTCCCAGTCCAAAATAGAGTTGAATCCCATGCAGTTTCTGATCCACGAGCAAGACTTGTTTTCTGGTAAGAAGAGTCACTATTGCGTACCAATGTCATACACAGGGCAAATAGCACTTGCGTCTGTTCCCAGCATGTACAGTGTATTGGACTGAAGAGGAGCTACTGTTCTTGTCAGTTTCCTAAGCAGAGTTGAACTAGATATGGCCCGTGTGTGTAGGAAGCACAGTTCTTTTGTTCTGAGCAAGCTCACTCTTCTGGCCCTATAGAAAACACAGTAGAGTAGAAGAATGCTCTTTTCCCAAAAGCAGAGTGTGTTTCTTGTAAGGCTAGTTAGTGTTTGTTCCCATTCCTACATGGACTGAATCCCATGCAGTTTCTGGTCCTAAGAGCAAGAGTTGTTTTCTGGTAAGAAGAATCAGTATTGCACTCCCATTGCCAAACAGTGCAAATAGCACTCGCGTCTCTTCTCAGCAAGTACAGTGTATTGGACTGAGGAGGAGCTCCTGTTCTTGTCAGTTTCCTAAGCAGAGTTGAACTAGCTATGGCCCTTGTGTGTAGGAAGCTCAGTTCTTTTGTTCTGAGCAAGCCCACTGTTCGGACCCCATAGGAAACACAGTAGAGTAGAAGAGTACTCTTTTCTCAAAAGCAGAGAGTGTTTCTTGTAAGGCGAGCTAGTGTTTGTTTCCCAGTCAGAAATGGAGTTGAATCCCATACAGTTTCTGGTCCTACGAGCAAGAGTTGTTTTATGGTAAAAAGTGTAACTATTGCGCTCCCATTGCCATATACTGTGCAAAGAGCAATCGTGTCTGTTCCCAGCAAGTACAGTGTATTATACTGAAGAGGAGCTACTGTTCTTGTCAGTTTCCTAAGCAGAGTTGAAATAGATATGGCCCGTGTGTGTAGGAAGCACAGTTCTTTTGTTCTGAGCAAGCTCACTATTTTGGCCCTATAGGAAACAAAGTAGAGTAGAAAAGTGCTCTTACTCAAAAGCAGAGTGTGTTTCTTGTGAGGCGAGCTAGCGTTTGTTTCCCAGTCCTAAATGGAGTAGAATCACATGCAGGTTTTGGTCCCAAGAGCAAGAGTTGTTTTCTGGTAAGGAAAGTCACTATTGCGCTCCCATTGCCATACACAGTGCAAATAGCACTCGCGTCTGTTCCCAGCAAGTACAGTGTATTGGACTGAAGAGGAGCTACTGTTCTTGTCAGTTTCCTAAGCTGAGTTGAACTAGATATGGCCCGTGTGTGTAGGAAGCACAGTTCTTTTGTTCTGAGCAAGCTCACTGTTCGGACCACATAGGAAACACAATAGAGTAGAAGAGTGCCCTTTTCTCAAAAGCAGAGTGTGTTTCTTGGAAGGCGAGCTAGCGTTTGTTTCTCAGTCCTAAATGGAGTTGAATCACATGAAGTTTCTGGTCCTACGACCAAGAGTTGTTTTCTCATAATAAGAGTCACTATTGCGCTCCCATTGTAATACACAGGGCAAATAGCACTGGCGTCTGTTCCCAGCAAGTACAGTGTATTGGACTGGAGAGGAGCTACTGTTCTTGTCAGTTTCCTAAGCTGAATTGTTCTAGATATGGCCCGTGTGTAGGAAGCACAGTTCTTTTGTTCTGAGCAAGCTCACTGATCTGGCACAATAGGAAACACAGTAGAGTAGAAGAGTGCTCTTTTCTCAAAAGAAGAGGGTGTCTTGTAAGGCGAGCTAGCATTTGTTTTCCAGTCAAAAATAGAGTTGAATCCCATGCAGTTTCTGGTCCTATGAGCAAGAGTTGTTTTCTGGTAAGAAGAGTCACTATTGCGCTCCCATTGTCATACACAGTGCAAATAGCACTGGCGTCTGTTCCCAGCATGTACAGTGTATTGGACTGAAGAGGTTCTACTGCTCTTGACAGTTTTCTAAGCAGAATTGAACTAGATATGGCCCGTGTGTTTAGGAAGCACAGTTCTTTTTTTCTGAGCAAGCTCACTGTTCTGGCCCTATAGGAAACACAGTAGAGTAGAAGAGTGCTCTTTTCTCAAAAGCAGAGTGTGTTTCTTGTAAGTCGAGCGAGCGTTTGTTTCCCAGTCAGAAATGGAGTTGAATCCCATGCAGTTTCTTGTCCTAAGAGCAAGAGTTGTTTTATGGTAAGGAAAGTCAATATTGCGCTCTCATTGCCATAAACAGTGCAAATAGCACTCGCGTCTGTTCCCAGCAAGTACAGTGTATTGGACAGAAGAGGAGCTACTGTTCTTGTCAGTTTCCTAGGCAACGTTGAACTAGATATGGCCCGTGTGTGTAGGAAGCACAGTTTTTTGTTCTGAGCAAGCTCACTGTTCGGACCCCATAGGAAACACAGTTGAGTAGAAGAGTACTCTTTTCTCTAAAGCAGAGTGTGTTTCTTGTAAGGCGAGCTAGCGTTTGTTTCCCAGTCATAAATGGAGTTGAATCCCATGCAGTTTCTGGTCCTGCGAGCAAGAGTTGTTTTCTGGTAAGAAGAGTCACTGTTGCGCTCCCATTGCCTTACACAGGGCAAATAGCACTGGCGTCTGTTCCCAGGATGTACAGTGTATTGGACTGAAGAGGAGCTACTGTTCTTGACAGTTTCCTAAGCAGAGTTTAACTAGATATGGCCCATGTGTGTAGAAAGCACCGTTCTTTTTTTCTGAGCAAGCTCATTCTTCGGACACCATAGAAAACACAGAAGTGTAGAAGAGTGCTCTTTTCTGAAAAGCATAGTGTGTTTCTTGTAAGGCGAGCTAGTGTTTGTTTCCCAGTCCTAAATGGAGTAGAATCACATGCAGGTTCTGGTCATACGAACAAGAGTTGTTTTCTGGTAAGAAGAGTCACTATTGCGCTCCCATTGTCATACACAGGGCAAATAACACTGGCGTCTGTTCCCAGCATGTGCAGTGTATTGGACTGAAGAGGAGCTACTTCTTGTCAGTTTCATAGCCAGAGTTGAACTAGATATGGCCTGTGTGTGGAGGAAGCACAGTTCTTTTGAACTGAGCAAGCTCACTGTTCTGGCCCTATAGGACACAGTCAAGTAGAAGAGTGCTCTTTTCTCAAAAGCAGAGTGTGTTTCTTGTAAGGCGAGCTAGCGTTTGTTTCCCAGTCCGAAATGGAGATGAATCCCATGCAGTTTCTGGTCCTACGAGCAAGTGTTGTTTTTTGGTAAGAAGAGACACTATTGCGCTCCCATTGCCATACACATTGCAAATAGCACTGGCGTCTGTTCCCAGCAAGTACAGTGTATTGGACTGAGGAGGAGCTCCTGTTCTTGTCAGTTTCCTAAGCTGAGTTGAACTAGCTATGGCCCGTGTGTGTAGG
Source organism: Peromyscus eremicus (assembly GCF_949786415.1). Taxonomy (NCBI): domain Eukaryota; kingdom Metazoa; phylum Chordata; class Mammalia; order Rodentia; family Cricetidae; genus Peromyscus; species Peromyscus eremicus. Next base: position 81,707 of record NW_026735192.1, on the reverse strand, counting down.
AAGCACAGTTCTTTTGTTCTGAGCAAGCTCACTGTTCGGACCACATAGGAAACACAATAGAGTAGAAGAGTGCCCTTTTCTCAAAAACAGAGTGTGTTTCTTGTAAGGCGAGCTTGTGTTTGTTTCTCAGTCCTAAATGGAGTTGAATCACAAGCAGTTTCTGGTCCTACGACCAAGAGTTGTTTTCTTGTAATAAGAGTCACTATTGCGCTCCCATTGTAATACACAGGGCAAATAGCACTGGCGTCTGTTCCCAGCAAGTACAGTGTATTGGACTGAAGAGGAGCTACTGTTCTTGTCAGTTTCCTAAGCAGAGTGGAAGTAGATATGGCCCATGTGTGTAGGAAGCACAGTTCTTTTGTTCTGAGCAAGCTCACTATTTTGGCCCTATAGGAAACACAGTAGAGTAGAACAGTGCTCTTACTCAAAAGCAGAGTGTGTTTCTTGTGAGGCGAGCTAGCGTTTGTTTCCCAGTCCTAAATGGAGTAGAATCACATGCAGTTTTTCGTCCTAGGAGCAAGAGTTGTTTTCTGGTAAGGAAAGTCACTATTGCGCTCCCATTGCCATACACAGTGCAAATAGCACTCACGTCTGTTCCCAGCTAGTACAGTGTATTGGACTGAAGAGGAGCTACTGTTCTTGTCAGTTTCCTAAGTTGAGTTGGACTAGATATGGCCCCTGTGTGTAGGAAGCACAGTTCTTTTGTTCTGAGCAAGCTCACTGTTCGGACCACATAGGAAACACTGTAGAGTAGAAGAGTGCCCTTTTCTCAAAAGCAGAGTGTGTTTCTCATAAGGCGAGCTAGCGTTTGTTTCCCAGTCCTAAATGGAGTGGAATCACATGGAGTTTCCGGTCCTACGAGCAAGAGTTGCTTTCTGGTAAGAAGAGTCACTATTGGGCTCCCATTGCCATACACAGTGCAAATAGCACTCACGTCTGTTCCCAGCAAGTACAGTGCATTGGACTGAAGAGGAGCTACTGTTCTTGTCAGGTTCCTAAGCAGAGTTGAACTAGATATGGTCCGTGTGTGTAGGAAGCACAGTTCTTTTGTTCTGAGCAAGCTCACTGTTTGGACCCCATAGGAAACACAGTAGAGTAGAAGAGTGCTCTTTTCTCAAAAGCAGAGAGTGTTTCTTGTAAGGCAAGCTAGTGTTTGTTTCCCAGTCAGAAATGGAGTTGAATCCCATACAGTTTTTGGTCCTACGAGCAAGAGTTGTTTTATGGTAAAAAGTGTCACTATTGCGCTTCCATTGCCATATGCTGTGCAAATAGCAATCGTGTCTGTTCCCAGCAAGTACAGTGTATTATACTGAAGAGGAGCTACTGTTCTTGTCAGTTTCCTAAGCAGAGTTGAAATAGATATGGCCCATGTGTGTAGGAAGCACAGATCATTTGTTCTGAGCAAGCTCACTGTTTGGACCCCATAGGAAACACAATAGAGTAGAAGAGTGTTCTTTTCTCAATCGCAGAGTGTGTTTCTTGTAAGGCGAGCTAGCATTTGTTTCCCAGTCCAAAATAGAGTTGAATCCCATGCAGTTTCTGATCCTACGAGCAAGAGTTGTTTTCTGGTAAGAAGAGTCACTATGGTGCTCCCATTGCCATACACAGCGCAAATAGCACTTGCGTCTGTTCCCAGCATGTACAGTGTATTGGACTGAAGAGGAGCTACTGTTCTTGTCAGTTTCCTAAGCAGAGTTTAACTAGATATGGCCCGTGTGTGTAGGAAGCACAGTTCTTTTGTTCTGAGCAAGCTCACTGTTCTGGCCCTATAGAAAACACAGTAGAGTAGAAGAATGCTCTTTTCCCAAAAGGAGAGTGTGTTTCTTTTAAGGCTAGTTAGTGTTTGTTCCCATTCCTACATGGACTGAATCCCATGCAGTTTGTGGTCCTAAGAGCAAGAGTTGTTTTCTGGTAAGAAGAATCAGTATTGCACTACCATTGCCAAACAGTGCAAATAGCACTCGCGTCTCTTCCCAGCAAGTACAGTGTATTGGACTGAGGAGGAGCTCCTGTTCCTTTCAGTTTCCTAAGCAGAGTTGAACTAGCTATGGCCCGTGTGTGTAGGAAGCACAGTTCTTTTGTTCTGAGCAAGCTCACTGTTCGGACACCATAGGAAACACAGTAGAGTAGAAGAGTGCTCTATTCTCAGAAGCAGAGAGTGTTTCTTGTAAGGCGAGCTAGTGTTTGTTTCCCAGTCAGAAATGGAGTTGAATCCCATACAGTTTCTGGTCCTATGAGCAAGAGTTGTTTTATGGTAAAAAGTGTCACTATTGCGCTCCCATTGCCATATACTGTGCAAAGAGCAATCGTGTCTGTTCCCAGCAAGTACAGTGTATTATACTGAAGAGGAGCTACTGTTCTTGTCAGTTTCCTAAGCAGAGTTGAAATAGATATGGCCCGTGTGTGTAGGAAGCACAGTTCTTTTGTTCTGAGCAAGCTCACTGTTCGGACCACATAGGAAACACAATAGAGTAGAAGAGTGCCCTTTTCTCAAAAGCAGAGTGTGTTTCTTGTAAGGCGAGCTAGCGTTTGTTTCTCAGTCCTAAATGGAGTTGAATCACATGAAGTTTCTGGTCCTACGACCAAGAGTTGTTTTCTCATAATAAGAGTCACTATTGCGCTCCCATTGTAATACACAGGACAAATAGCACTGGCGTCTGTTCCCAGCAAGTACAGTGTATTGGACTGGAGAGGAGCTACTGTTCTTGTCAGTTTCCTAAGCAGAATTGATCTAGATATGGCCCGTGTGTAGGAAGCACAGTTCTTTTGTTCTGAGCAAGCTCACTGATCTGGCACAATAGGAAACACAGTAGAGTAGAAGAGTGCTCTTTTCTCAAAAGAAGAGGGTGTCTTGTAAGGCGAGCTAGCATTTGTTTTCCAGTCAAAAATAGAGTTGAATCCCATGCAGTTTCTGGTCCTATGAGCAAGAGTTGTTTTCTGGTAAGAAGAGTCACTATTGCGCTCCCATTGTCATACACAGTGCAAATAGCACTGGCGTCTGTTCCCAGCATGTACAGTGTATTGGACTGAAGAGGATCTACTGCTCTTGACAGTTTCCTAAGCAGAATTGAACTAGATATGGCCCGTGTGTTTAGGAAGCACATTTCTTTTTTTCTGAGCAAGCTCACTGTTCTGGCCCTATAGGAAACACAGTAGAGTAGAAGAGTGCTCTTTTCTCAAAAGCAGAGTGTGTTTCTTGTAAGTCGAGCGAGCGTTTGTTTCCCAGTCAGAAATGGAGTTGAATCCCATGCAGTTTCTGGTCCTAAGAGCAAGAGTTGTTTTATGGTAAGGAAAGTCAATATTGTGCCCTCATTGCCATAAACAGTGCAAATAGCACTCGCGTCTGTTCCCAGCAAGTACAGTGTATTGGACAGAAGAGGAGCTACTGTTCTTGTCAGTTTCCTAGGCAACGTTGAACTAGATATGGCCCGTGTGTGTAGGAAGCACAGTTCTTTTGTTCTGAGCAAGCTCACTGTTCGGACCCCATAGGAAACACAGTTGAGTAGAAGAGTACTCTTTTCTCTAAAGCAGAGTGTGTTTCTTGTAAGGCGAGCTAGCGTTTGTTTCCCAGTCATAAATGGAGTTGAATCCCATGCAGTTTCTGGTCCTGCGAGCAAGAGTTGTTTTCTGGTAAGAAGAGTCACTGTTGCGCTCCCATTGCCTTACACAGGGCAAATAGCACTGGCGTCTGTTCCCAGGATGTACAGTGTATTGGACTGAAGAGGAGCTACTGTTCTTGACAGTTTCCTAAGCAGAGTTTAACTAGATATGGCCCATGTGTGTAGAAAGCACCGTTCTTTTTTTCTGAGCAAGCTCATTCTTCGGACACCATAGAAAACACAGAAGTGTAGAAGAGTGCTCTTTTCTGAAAAGCAGAGTGTGTTTCTTGTAAGGCGAGCTAGTGTTTGTTTCCCAGTCCTAAATGGAGTAGAATCACATGCAGGTTCTGGTCATACGAACAAGAGTTGTTTTCTGGTAAGAAGAGTCACTATTGCGCTCCCATTGTCATACACAGGGCAAATAACACTGGCGTCTGTTCCCAGCATGTGCAGTGTATTGGACTGAAGAGGAGCTACTTCTTGTCAGTTTCATAGCCAGAGTTGAACTAGATATGGCCTGTGTGTGGAGGAAGCACAGTTCTTTTGAACTGAGCAAGCTCACTGTTCTGGCCCTATAGGACACAGTCAAGTAGAAGAGTGCTCTTTTCTCAAAAGCAGAGTGTGTTTCTTGTAAGGCGAGCTAGCGTTTGTTTCCCAGTCCTAAATGGAGATGAATCCCATGCAGTTTCTGGTCCTACGAGCAAGTGTTGTTTTTTGGTAAGAAGAGACACTATTGCGCTCCCATTGCCATACACATTGCAAATAGCACTGGCGTCTGTTCCCAGCAAGTACAGTGTATTGGACTGAGGAGGAGCTCCTGTTCTTGTCAGTTTCCTAAGCTGAGTTGAACTAGCTATGGCCCGTGTGTGTAGGAAGCACAGTTCTTTTGTTCTGAGCAAGATCACTGTTCGGACCACATAGGAAACACAATAGAGTAGAAGAGTGCCCTTTTCTCAAAAACAGAGTGTGTTTCTTGTAAGGCAACCTAGCGTTTGTTTCTCAGTCCTAAATGGAGTTGAATCACAAGCAGTTTCTGGTCCTACGACCAAGAGTTGTTTTCTTGTAATAAGAGTCACTATTGCGCTCCCATTGTAATACACAGGGCAAATAGCACTGGCGTCTGTTCCCAGCAAGTACAGTGTATTGGACTGAAGAGGAGCTACTGTTCTTGTCAGTTTCCTAAGCAGAGTGGAAGTAGATATGGCCCATGTGTGTAGGAAGCACAGTTCTTTTGTTCTGAGCAAGCTCACTATTTTGGCCCTATAGGAAACACAGTAGAGTAGAACAGTGCTCTTACTCAAAAGCAGAGTGTGTTTCTTGTGAGGCGAGCTAGCGTTTGTTTCCCAGTCCTAAATGGAGTAGAATCACATGCAGTTTTTCATCCTAGGAGCAAGAGTTGTTTTCTGGTAAGGAAAGTCACTATTGCGCTCCCATTGCCATAACAGTGCAAATAGCACTCACGTCTGTTCCCAGCTAGTACAGTGTATTGGACTGAAGAGGAGCTACTGTTCTTGTCAGTTTCCTAAGTTGAGTTGGACTAGATATGGCCCCTGTGTGTAGGAAGCACAGTTCTTTTGTTCTGAGCAAGCTCACTGTTCGGACCACACAGGAAACACTGTAGAGTAGAAGAGTGCCCTTTTCTCAAAAGCAGAGTGTGTTTCTCATAAGGCGAGCTAGCGTTTGTTTCCCAGTCCTAAATGGAGTGGAATCACATGGAGTTTCCGGTCCTACGAGCAAGAGTTGCTTTCTGGTAAGAAGAGTCACTATTGGGCTCCCATTGCCATACACAGTGCAAATAGCACTCACGTCTGTTCCCAGCAAGTACAGTGCATTGGACTGAAGAGGAGCTACTGTTCTTGTCAGGTTCCTAAGCAGAGTTGAACTAGATATGGTCCGTGTGTGTAGGAAGCACAGTTCATTTGTTCTGAGCAAGCTCACTGTTTGGACCCCATAGGAAACACAGTAGAGTAGAAGAGTGCTCTTTTCTCAAAAGCAGAGAGTGTTTCTTGTAAGGCAAGCTAGTGTTTGTTTCCCAGTCAGAAATGGAGTTGAATCCCATACAGTTTTTGGTCCTACGAGCAAGAGTTGTTTTATGGTAAAAAGTGTCACTATTGCGCTTCCATTGCCATATGCTGTGCAAATAGCAATCGTGTCTGTTCCCAGCAAGTACAGTGTATTATACTGAAGAGGAGCTACTGTTCTTGTCAGTTTCCTAAGCAGAGTTGAAATAGATATGGCCCATGTGTGTAGGAAGCACAGATCATTTGTTCTGAGCAAGCTCACTGTTTGGACCCCATAGGAAACACAATAGAGTAGAAGAGTGTTCTTTTCTCAATCGCAGACTGTGTTTCTTGTAAGGCGAGCTAGCATTTGTTTCCCAGTCCAAAATAGAGTTGTATCCCATGCAGTTTCTGATCCTACGAGCAAGAGTTGTTTTCTGGTAAGAAGAGTCACTATGGTGCTCCCATTGCCATACACAGCGCAAATAGCACTTGCGTCTGTTCCCAGCATGTACAGTGTATTGGACTGAAGAGGAGCTACTGTTCTTGTCAGTTTCCTAAGCAGAGTTTAACTAGATATGGCCCGTGTGTGTAGGAAGCACAGTTCTTTTGTTCTGAGCAAGCTCACTGTTCTGGCCCTATAGAAAACACAGTAGAGTAGAAGAATGCTCTTTTCCCAAAAGGAGAGTGTGTTTCTTTTAAGGCTAGTTAGTGTTTGTTCCCATTCCTACATGGACTGAATCCCATGCAGTTTCTGGTCCTAAAAGCAAGAGTTGTTTTCTGGTAAGAAGAATCAGTATTGCACTACCATTGCCAAACAGTGCAAATAGCACTCGCGTCTCTTCCCAGCAAGTACAGTGTATTGGACTGAGGAGGAGCTCCTGTTCCTTTCATTTTCCTAAGCAGAGTTGAACTAGCTATGGCCCGTGTGTGTAGGAAGCACAGTTCTTTTGTTCTGAGCAAGCTCACTGTTCGGACACCATAGGAAACACAGTAGAGTAGAAGAGTGCTCTATTCTCAAAAGCAGAGAGTGTTTCTTGTAAGGCGAGCTAGTGTTTGTTTCCCAGTCAGAAATGGAGTTGAATCCCATACAGTTTCTGGTCCTATGAGCAAGAGTTGTTTTATGGTAAAAAGTGTCACTATTGCGCTCCCATTGCCATATACTGTGCAAAGAGCAATCGTGTCTGTTCCCAGCAAGTACAGTGTATTATACTGAAGAGGAGCTACTGTTCTTGTCAGTTTCCTAAGCAGAGTTGAAATAGATATGGCCCGTGTGTGTAGGAAGCACAGATCATTTGTTCTGAGCAAGCTCACTGTTTGGACCCCATAGGAAACACAATAGAGTAGAAGAGTGTTCTTTTCTCAATCGCAGAGTGTGTTTCTTGTAAGGCGAGCTAGCATTTGTTTCCCAGTCCAAAATAGAGTTGAATCCCATGCAGTTTCTGATCCTACGAGCAAGAGTTGTTTTCTGGTAAGAAGAGTCACTATTGCGCTCCCATTGTCATACACAGGGCAAATAGCACTTGCGTCTGTTCCCAGCATGTACAGTGTATTGGACTGAAGAGGAGCTACTGTTCTTGTCAGTTTCCTAAGCAGAGTTGAACTAGATATGGCCCGTGTGTGTAGGAAGCACAGTTCTTTTGTTCTGAGCAAGCTCACTGTTCTGGCCCTATAGAAAACACAGTAGAGTAGAAGAATGCTCTTTTCTCAAAAGCAGAGTGTGTTTCTTGTAAGGCTAGTTAGTGTTTGTTCCCATTCCTACATGGACTGAATGCCATGCAGTTTCTGGTCCTAAGAGCAAGAGTTGTTTTCTGGTAAGAAGAATCAGTATTGCACTCCCATTGCCAAACAGTGCAAATAGCACTCGCGTCTCTTCCCAGCAAGTACAGTGTATTGGACTGAGGAGGAGCTCCTGTTCTTGTCAGTTTCCTAAGCAGAGTTGAACTAGCTATGGCCCGTGTGTGTAGGAAGCACAGTTCTTTTGTTCTGAGCAAGCTCACTGTTCTGGCCCTATAGAAAACACAGTAGAGTAGAAGAATGCTCTTTTCCCAAAAGGAGAGTGTGTTTCTTTTAAGGCTAGTTAGTGTTTGTTCCCATTCCTACATGGACTGAATCCCATGCAGTTTGTGGTCCTAAGAGCAAGAGTTGTTTTCTGGTAAGAAGAATCAGTATTGCACTACCATTGCCAAACAGTGCAAATAGCACTCGCGTCTCTTCCCAGCAAGTACAGTGTATTGGACTGAGGAGGAGCTCCTGTTCCTTTCAGTTTCCTAAGCAGAGTTGAACTAGCTATGGCCCGTGTGTGTAGGAAGCACAGTTCTTTTGTTCTGAGCAAGCTCACTGTTCGGACCCCATAGGAAACACAGTAGAGTAGAAGAGTGCTCTATTCTCAAAAGCAGAGAGTGTTTCTTGTAAGGCGAGCTAGTGTTTGTTTCCCAGTCAGAAATGGAGTTGAATCCCATACAGTTTCTGGTCCTATGAGCAAGAGTTGTTTTATGGTAAAAAGTGTCACTATTGCGCTCCCATTGCCATATACTGTGCAAAGAGCAATCGTGTCTGTTCCCAGCAAGTACAGTGTATTATACTGAAGAGGAGCTACTGTTCTTGTCAGTTTCCTAAGCAGAGTTGAAATAGATATGGCCCGTGTGTGTAGGAAGCACAGTTCTTTTGTTCTGAGCAAGCTCACTGTTCGGACCACATAGGAAACACAATAGAGTAGAAGAGTGCCCTTTTCTCAAAAGCAGAGTGTGTTTCTTGTAAGGCGAGCTAGCGTTTGTTTCTCAGTCCTAAATGGAGTTGAATCACATGAAGTTTCTGGTCCTACGACCAAGAGTAGTTTTCTCATAATAAGAGTCACTATTGCGCTCCCATTGTAATACACAGGGCAAATAGCACTGGCGTCTGTTCCCAGCAAGTACAGTGTATTGGACTGGAGAGGAGCTACTGTTCTTGTCAGTTTCCTAAGCAGAATTGATCTAGATATGGCCCGTGTGTAGGAAGCACAGTTCTTTTGTTCTGAGCAAGCTCACTGATCTGGCACAATAGGAAACACAGTAGAGTAGAAGAGTGCTCTTTTCTCAAAAGAAGAGGGTGTCTTGTAAGGCGAGCTAGCATTTGTTTTCCAGTCAAAAATAGAGTTGAATCCCATGCAGTTTCTGGTCCTATGAGCAAGAGTTGTTTTCTGGTAAGAAGAGTCACTATTGCGCTCCCATTGTCATACACAGTGCAAATAGCACTGGCGTCTGTTCCCAGCATGTACAGTGTATTGGACTGAAGAGGATCTACTGCTCTTGACAGTTTCCTAAGCAGAATTGAACTAGATATGGCCCGTGTGTTTAGGAAGCACAGTTCTTTTTTTCTGAGCAAGCTCACTGTTCTGGCCCTATAGGAAACACAGTAGAGTAGAAGAGTGCTCTTTTCTCAAAAGCAGAGTGTGTTTCTTGTAAGTCGAGCGAGCGTTTGTTTCCCAGTCAGAAATGGAGTTGAATCCCATGCAGTTTCTGGTCCTAAGAGCAAGAGTTGTTTTATGGTAAGGAAAGTCAATATTGCGCTCTCATTGCCATAAACAGTGCAAATAGCACTCGCGTCTGTTCCCAGCAAGTACAGTGTATTGGACAGAAGAGGAGCTACTGTTCTTGTCAGTTTCCTAGGCAACGTTGAACTAGATATGGCCCGTGTGTGTAGGAAGCACAGTTCTTTTGTTCTGAGCAAGCTCACTGTTCGGACCCCATAGGAAACACAGTTGAGTAGAAGAGTACTCTTTTCTCTAAAGCAGAGTGTGTTTCTTGTAAGGCGAGCTAGCGTTTGTTTCCCAGTCATAAATGGAGTTGAATCCCATGCAGTTTCTGGTCCTGCGAGCAAGAGTTGTTTTCTGGTAAGAAGAGTCACTGTTGCGCTCCCATTGCCTTACACAGGGCAAATAGCACTGGCGTCTGTTCCCAGGATGTACAGTGTATTGGACTGAAGAGGAGCTACTGTTCTTGACAGTTTCCTAAGCAGAGTTTAACTAGATATGGCCCATGTGTGTAGAAAGCACCGTTCTTTTTTTCTGAGCAAGCTCATTCTTCGGACACCATAGAAAACACAGAAGTGTAGAAGAGTGCTCTTTTCTGAAAAGCAGAGTGTGTTTCTTGTAAGGCGAGCTAGTGTTTGTTTCTCAGTCCTAAATGGAGTAGAATCACATGCAGGTTCTGGTCATATGAACAAGAGTTGTTTTCTGGTAAGAAGAGTCACTATTGCGCTCCCATTGTCATACACAGGGCAAATAACACTGGCGTCTGTTCCCAGCATGTGCAGTGTATTGGACTGAAGAGGAGCTACTTCTTGTCAGTTTCATAGCCAGAGTTGAACTAGATATGGCCTGTGTGTGGAGGAAGCACAGTTCTTTTGAACTGAGCAAGCTCACTGTTCTGGCCCTATAGGACACAGTCAAGTAGAAGAGTGCTCTTTTCTCAAAAGCAGAGTGTGTTTCTTGTAAGGCGAGCTAGCGTTTGTTTCCCAGTCCTAAATGGAGATGAATCCCATGCAGGTTCTGGTCCTACGAGCAAGTGTTGTTTTTTGGTAAGAAGAGACACTATTGCGCTCCCATTGCCATACACATTGCAAATAGCACTGGCGTCTGTTCCCAGCAAGTACAGTGTATTGGACTGAGGAGGAGCTCCTGTTCTTGTCAGTTTCCTAAGCTGAGTTGAACTAGCTATGGCCCGTGTGTGTAGGAAGCACAGTTCTTTTGTTCTGAGCAAGCTCACTGTTCGGACCACATAGGAAACACAATAGAGTAGAAGAGTGCCCTTTTCTCAAAAACAGAGTGTGTTTCTTGTAAGGCGAGCTAGCGTTTGTTTCTCAGTCCTAAATGGAGTTGAATCACAAGCAGTTTCTGGTCCTACGCCCAAGATTTGTTTTCTTGTAATAAGAGTCACTATTGCGCTCCCATTGTAATACACAGGGCAAATAGCACTGGCGTCTGTTCCCAGCAAGTACAGTGTATTGGACTGAAGAGGAGCTACTGTTCTTGTCAGTTTCCTAAGCAGAGTGGAAGTAGATATGGCCCATGTGTGTAGGAAGCACAGTTCTTTTGTTCTGAGCAAGCTCACTATTTTGGCCCTATAGGAAACACAGTAGAGTAGAACAGTGCTCTTACTCAAAAGCAAAGTGTGTTTCTTGTGAGGCGAGCTAGCGTTTGTTTCCCAGTCCTAAATGGAGTAGAATCACATGCAGTTTTTCGTCCTAGGAGCAAGAGTTGTTTTCTGGTAAGGAAAGTCACTATTGCGCTCCCATTGCCATACACAGTGCAAATAGCACTCACGTCTGTTCCCAGCTAGTACAGTGTATTGGACTGAAGAGGAGCTACTGTTCTTGTCAGTTTCCTAAGTTGAGTTGGACTAGATATGGCCCCTGTGTGTAGGAAGCACAGTTCTTTTGTTCTGAGCAAGCTCACTGTTCGGACCACATAGGAAACACTGTAGAGTAGAAGAGTGCCCTTTTCTCAAAAGCAGAGTGTGTTTCTCATAAGGCGAGCTAGCGTTTGTTTCCCAGTCCTAAATGGAGTGGAATCACATGGAGTTTCCGGTCCTACGAGCAAGAGTTGCTTTCTGGTAAGAAGAGTCACTATTGGGCTCCCATTGCCATACACAGTGCAAATAGCACTCACGTCTGTTCCCAGCAAGTACAGTGCATTGGACTGAAGAGGAGCTACTGTTCTTGTCAGGTTCCTAAGCAGAGTTGAACTAGATATGGTCCGTGTGTGTAGGAAGCACAGTTCATTTGTTCTGAGCAAGCTCACTGTTTGGACCCCATAGGAAACACAGTAGAGTAGAAGAGTGCTCTTTTCTCAAAAGCAGAGAGTGTTTCTTGTAAGGCAAGCTAGTGTTTGTTTCCCAGTCAGAAATGGAGTTGAATCCCATACAGTTTTTGGTCCTACGAGCAAGAGTTGTTTTATGGTAAAAAGTGTCACTATTGCGCTTCCATTGCCATATGCTGTGCAAATAGCAATCGTGTCTGTTCCCAGCAAGTACAGTGTATTATACTGAAGAGGAGCTACTGTTCTTGTCAGTTTCCTAAGCAGAGTTGAAATAGATATGGCCCATGTGTGTAGGAAGCACAGATCATTTGTTCTGAGCAAGCTCACTGTTTGGACCCCATAGGAAACACAATAGAGTAGAAGAGTGTTCTTTTCTCAATCGCAGACTGTGTTTCTTGTAAGGCGAGCTAGCATTTGTTTCCCAGTCCAAAATAGAGTTGAATCCCATGCAGTTTCTGATCCTACGAGCAAGAGTTGTTTTCTGGTAAGAAGAGTCACTATGGTGCTCCCATTGCCATACACAGTGCAAATAGCACTTGCGTCTGTTCCCAGCATGTACAGTGTATTGGACTGAAGAGGAGCTACTGTTCTTGTCAGTTTCCTAAGCAGAGTTTAACTAGATATGGCCCGTGTGTGTAGGAAGCACAGTTCTTTTGTTCTGAGCAAGCTCACTGTTCTGGCCCTATAGAAAACACAGTAGAGTAGAAGAATGCTCTTTTCCCAAAAGGAGAGTGTGTTTCTTTTAAGGCTAGTTAGTGTTTGTTCCCATTCCTACATGGACTGAATCCCATGCAGTTTCTGGTCCTAAGAGCAAGAGTTGTTTTCTGGTAAGAAGAATCAGTATTGCACTACCATTGCCAAACAGTGCAAATAGCACTCGCGTCTCTTCCCAGCAAGTACAGTGTATTGGACTGAGGAGGAGCTCCTGTTCCTTTCATTTTCCTAAGCAGAGTTGAACTAGCTATGGCCCGTGTGTGTAGGAAGCACAGTTCTTTTGTTCTGAGCAAGCTCACTGTTCGGACACCATAGGAAACACAGTAGAGTAGAAGAGTGCTCTATTCTCAAAAGCAGAGAGTGTTTCTTGTAAGGCGAGCTAGTGTTTGTTTCCCAGTCAGAAATGGAGTTGAATCCCATACAGTTTCTGGTCCTATGAGCAAGAGTTGTTTTATGGTAAAAAGTGTCACTATTGCGCTCCCATTGCCATATACTGTGCAAAGAGCAATCGTGTCTGTTCCCAGCAAGTACAGTGTATTATACTGAAGAGGAGCTACTGTTCTTGTCAGTTTCCTAAGCAGAGTTGAAATAGATATGGCCCGTGTGTGTAGGAAGCACAGATCATTTGTTCTGAGCAAGCTCACTGTTTGGACCCCATAGGAAACACAATAGAGTAGAAGAGTGTTCTTTTCTCAATCGCAGAGTGTGTTTCTTGTAAGGCGAGCTAGCATTTGTTTCCCAGTCCAAAATAGAGTTGAATCCCATGCAGTTTCTGATCCTACGAGCAAGAGTTGTTTTCTGGTAAGAAGAGTCACTATTGCGCTCCCATTGTCATACACAGGGCAAATAGCACTTGCGTCTGTTCCCAGCATGTACAGTGTATTGGACTGAAGAGGAGCTACTGTTCTTGTCAGTTTCCTAAGCAGAGTTGAACTAGATATGGCCCGTGTGTGTAGGAAGCACAGTTCTTTTGTTCTGAGCAAGCTCACTGTTCTGGCCCTATAGAAAACACAGTAGAGTAGAAGAATGCTCTTTTCTCAAAAGCAGAGTGTGTTTCTTGTAAGGCTAGTTAGTGTTTGTTCCCATTCCTACATGGACTGAATGCCATGCAGTTTCTGGTCCTAAGAGCAAGAGTTGTTTTCTGGTAAGAAGAATCAGTATTGCACTCCCATTGCCAAACAGTGCAAATAGCACTCGCGTCTCTTCCCAGCAAGTACAGTGTATTGGACTGAGGAGGAGCTCCTGTTCTTGTCAGTTTCCTAAGCAGAGTTGAACTAGCTATGGCCCGTGTGTGTAGGAAGCACAGTTCTTTTGTTCTGAGCAAGCTCACTGTTCTGGCCCTATAGAAAACACAGTAGAGTAGAAGAATGCTCTTTTCCCAAAAGGAGAGTGTGTTTCTTTTAAGGCTAGTTAGTGTTTGTTCCCATTCCTACATGGACTGAATCCCATGCAGTTTGTGGTCCTAAGAGCAAGAGTTGTTTTCTGGTAAGAAGAATCAGTATTGCACTACCATTGCCAAACAGTGCAAATAGCACTCGCGTCTCTTCCCAGCAAGTACAGTGTATTGGACTGAGGAGGAGCTCCTGTTCCTTTCAGTTTCCTAAGCAGAGTTGAACTAGCTATGGCCCGTGTGTGTAGGAAGCACAGTTCTTTTGTTCTGAGCAAGCTCACTGTTCGGACCCCATAGGAAACACAGTAGAGTAGAAGAGTGCTCTATTCTCAAAAGCAGAGAGTGTTTCTTGTAAGGCGAGCTAGTGTTTGTTTCCCAGTCAGAAATGGAGTTGAATCCCATACAGTTTCTGGTCCTATGAGCAAGAGTTGTTTTATGGTAAAAAGTGTCACTATTGCGCTCCCATTGCCATATACTGTGCAAAGAGCAATCGTGTCTGTTCCCAGCAAGTACAGTGTATTATACTGAAGAGGAGCTACTGTTCTTGTCAGTTTCCTAAGCAGAGTTGAAATAGATATGGCCCGTGTGTGTAGGAAGCACAGTTCTTTTGTTCTGAGCAAGCTCACTGTTCGGACCACATAGGAAACACAATAGAGTAGAAGAGTGCCCTTTTCTCAAAAGCAGAGTGTGTTTCTTGTAAGGCGAGCTAGCGTTTGTTTCTCAGTCCTAAATGGAGTTGAATCACATGAAGTTTCTGGTCCTACGACCAAGAGTTGTTTTCTCATAATAAGAGTCACTATTGCGCTCCCATTGTAATACACAGGGCAAATAGCACTGGCGTCTGTTCCCAGCAAGTACAGTGTATTGGACTGGAGAGGAGCTACTGTTCTTGTCAGTTTCCTAAGCAGAATTGATCTAGATATGGCCCGTGTGTAGGAAGCACAGTTCTTTTGTTCTGAGCAAGCTCACTGATCTGGCACAATAGGAAACACAGTAGAGTAGAAGAGTGCTCTTTTCTCAAAAGAAGAGGGTGTCTTGTAAGGCGAGCTAGCATTTGTTTTCCAGTCAAAAATAGAGTTGAATCCCATGCAGTTTCTGGTCCTATGAGCAAGAGTTGTTTTCTGGTAAGAAGAGTCACTATTGCGCTCCCATTGTCATACACAGTGCAAATAGCACTGGCGTCTGTTCCCAGCATGTACAGTGTATTGGACTGAAGAGGATCTACTGCTCTTGACAGTTTCCTAAGCAGAATTGAACTAGATATGGCCCGTGTGTTTAGGAAGCACAGTTCTTTTTTTCTGAGCAAGCTCACTGTTCTGGCCCTATAGGAAACACAGTAGAGTAGAAGAGTGCTCTTTTCTCAAAAGCAGAGTGTGTTTCTTGTAAGTCGAGCGAGCGTTTGTTTCCCAGTCAGAAATGGAGTTGAATCCCATGCAGTTTCTGGTCCTAAGAGCAAGAGTTGTTTTATGGTAAGGAAAGTCAATATTGCGCTCTCATTGCCATAAACAGTGCAAATAGCACTCGCGTCTGTTCCCAGCAAGTACAGTGTATTGGACAGAAGAGGAGCTACTGTTCTTGTCAGTTTCCTAGGCAACGTTGAACTAGATATGGCCCGTGTGTGTAGGAAGCACAGTTCTTTTGTTCTGAGCAAGCTCACTGTTCGGACCCCATAGGAAACACAGTTGAGTAGAAGAGTACTCTTTTCTCTAAAGCAGAGTGTGTTTCTTGTAAGGCGAGCTAGCGTTTGTTTCCCAGTCATAAATGGAGTTGAATCGCATGCAGTTTCTGGTCCTGCGAGCAAGAGTTGTTTTCTGGTAAGAAGAGTCACTGTTGCGCTCCCATTGCCTTACACAGGGCAAATAGCACTGGCGTCTGTTCCCAGGATGTACAGTGTATTGGACTGAAGAGGAGCTACTGTTCTTGACAGTTTCCTAAGCAGAGTTTAACTAGATATGGCCCATGTGTGTAGAAAGCACCGTTCTTTTTTTCTGAGCAAGCTCATTCTTCGGACACCATAGAAAAAACAGAAGTGTAGAAGAGTGCTCTTTTCTGAAAAGCAGAGTGTGTTTCTTGTAAGGCGAGCTAGTGTTTGTTTCTCAGTCCTAAATGGAGTAGAATCACATGCAGGTTCTGGTCATACGAACAAGAGTTGTTTTCTGGTAAGAAGAGTCACTATTGCGCTCCCATTGTCATACACAGGGCAAATAACACTGGTGTCTGTTCCCAGCATGTGCAGTGTATTGGACTGAAGAGGAGCTACTTCTTGTCAGTTTCATAGCCAGAGTTGAACTAGATATGGCCTGTGTGTGGAGGAAGCACAGTTCTTTTGAACTGAGCAAGCTCACTGTTCTGGCCCTATAGGACACAGTCAAGTAGAAGAGTGCTCTTTTCTCAAAAGCAGAGTGTGTTTCTTGTAAGGCGAGCTAGCGTTTGTTTCCCAGTCCGAAATGGAGATGAATCCCATGCAGTTTCTGGTCCTACGAGCAAGTGTTGTTTTTTGGTAAGAAGAGACACTATTGCGCTCCCATTGCCATACACATTGCAAATAGCACTGGCGTCTGTTCCCAGCAAGTACAGTGTATTGGACTGAGGAGGAGCTCCTGTTCTTGTCAGTTTCCTAAGCTGAGTTGAACTAGCTATGGCCCGTGTGTGTAGGAAGCACAGTTCTTTTGTTCTGAGCAAGCTCACTGTTCGGACCACATAGGAAACACAATAGAGTAGAAGAGTGCCCTTTTCTCAAAAACAGAGTGTGTTTCTTGTAAGGCGAGCTAGCGTTTGTTTCTCAGTCCTAAATGGAGTTGAATCACAAGCAGTTTCTGGTCCTACGACCAAGAGTTGTTTTCTTGTAATAAGAGTCACTATTGCGCTCCCATTGTAATACACAGGGCAAATAGCACTGGCGTCTGTTCCCAGCAAGTACAGTGTATTGGACTGAAGAGGAGCTACTGTTCTTGTCAGTTTCCTAAGCAGAGTGGAAGTAGATATGGCCCATGTGTGTAGGAAGCACAGTTCTTTTGTTCTGAGCAAGCTCACTATTTTGGCCCTATAGGAAACACAGTAGAGTAGAACAGTGCTCTTACTCAAAAGCAGAGTGTGTTTCTTGTGAGGCGAGCTAGCGTTTGTTTCCCAGTCCTAAATGGAGTAGAATCACATGCAGTTTTTCGTCCTAGGAGCAAGAGTTGTTTTCTGGTAAGGAAAGTCACTATTGCGCTCCCATTGCCATACACAGTGCAAATAGCACTCACGTCTGTTCCCAGCTAGTACAGTGTATTGGACTGAAGAGGAGCTACTGTTCTTGTCAGTTTCCTAAGTTGAGTTGGACTAGATATGGCCCCTGTGTGTAGGAAGCACAGTTCTTTTGTTCTGAGCAAGCTCACTGTTCGGACCACACAGGAAACACTGTAGAGTAGAAGAGTGCCCTTTTCTCAAAAGCAGAGTGTATTTCTCATAAGGCGAGCTAGCGTTTGTTTCCCAGTCCTAAATGGAGTGGAATAACATGGAGTTTCCGGTCCTACGAGCAAGAGTTGCTTTCTGGTAAGAAGAGTCACTATTGGGCTCCCATTGCCATACACAGTGCAAATAGCACTCACGTCTGTTCCCAGCAAGTACAGTGCATTGGACTGAAGAGGAGCTACTGTTCTTGTCAGGTTCCTAAGCAGAGTTGAACTAGATATGGTCCGTGTGTGTAGGAAGCACAGTTCATTTGTTCTGAGCAAGCTCACTGTTTGGACCCCATAGGAAACACAGTAGAGTAGAAGAGTGCTCTTTTCTCAAAAGCAGAGAGTGTTTCTTGTAAGGCAAGCTAGTGTTTGTTTCCCAGTCAGAAATGGAGTTGAATCCCATACAGTTTTTGGTCCTACGAGCAAGAGTTGTTTTATGGTAAAAAGTGTCACTATTGCGCTTCCATTGCCATATGCTGTGCAAATAGCAATCGTGTCTGTTCCCAGCAAGTACAGTGTATTATACTGAAGAGGAGCTACTGTTCTTGTCAGTTTCCTAAGCAGAGTTGAAATAGATATGGCCCATGTGTGTAGGAAGCACAGATCATTTGTTCTGAGCAAGCTCACTGTTTGGACCCCATAGGAAACACAATAGAGTAGAAGAGTGTTCTTTTCTCAATCGCAGACTGTGTTTCTTGTAAGGCGAGCTAGCATTTGTTTCCCAGTCCAAAATAGAGTTGAATCCCATGCAGTTTCTGATCCTACGAGCAAGAGTTGTTTTCTGGTAAGAAGAGTCACTATGGTGCTCCCATTGCCATACACAGCGCAAATAGCACTTGCGTCTGTTCCCAGCATGTACAGTGTATTGGACTGAAGAGGAGCTACTGTTCTTGTCAGTTTCCTAAGCAGAGTTTAACTAGATATGGCCCGTGTGTGTAGGAAGCACAGTTCTTTTGTTCTGAGCAAGCTCACTGTTCTGGCCCTATAGAAAACACAGTAGAGTAGAAGAATGCTCTTTTCCCAAAAGGAGAGTGTGTTTCTTTTAAGGCTAGTTAGTGTTTGTTCCCATTCCTACATGGACTGAATCCCATGCAGTTTCTGGTCCTAAGAGCAAGAGTTGTTTTCTGGTAAGAAGAATCAGTATTGCACTACCATTGCCAAACAGTGCAAATAGCACTCGCGTCTCTTCCCAGCAAGTACAGTGTATTGGACTGAGGAGGAGCTCCTGTTCCTTTCATTTTCCTAAGCAGAGTTGAACTAGCTATGGCCCGTGTGTGTAGGAAGCACAGTTCTTTTGTTCTGAGCAAGCTCACTGTTCGGACACCATAGGAAACACAGTAGAGTAGAAGAGTGCTCTATTCTCAAAAGCAGAGAGTGTTTCTTGTAAGGCGAGCTAGTGTTTGTTTCCCAGTCAGAAATGGAGTTGAATCCCATACAGTTTCTGGTCCTATGAGCAAGAGTTGTTTTATGGTAAAAAGTGTCATTATTGCGCTCCCATTGCCATATACTGTGCAAAGAGCAATCGTGTCTGTTCCCAGCAAGTACAGTGTATTATACTGAAGAGGAGCTACTGTTCTTGTCAGTTTCCTAAGCAGAGTTGAAATAGATATGGCCCGTGTGTGTAGGAAGCACAGATCATTTGTTCTGAGCAAGCTCACTGTTTGGACCCCATAGGAAACACAATAGAGTAGAAGAGTGTTCTTTTCTCAATCGCAGAGTGTGTTTCTTGTAAGGCGAGCTAGCATTTGTTTCCCAGTCCAAAATAGAGTTGAATCCCATGCAGTTTCTGATCCTACGAGCAAGAGTTGTTTTCTGGTAAGAAGAGTCACTATTGCGCTCCCATTGTCATACACAGGGCAAATAGCACTTGCGTCTGTTCCCAGCATGTACAGTGTATTGGACTGAAGAGGAGCTACTGTTCTTGTCAGTTTCCTAAGCAGAGTTGAACTAGATATGGCCCGTGTGTGTAGGAAGCACAGTTCTTTTGTTCTGAGCAAGCTCACTGTTCTGGCCCTATAGAAAACACAGTAGAGTAGAAGAATGCTCTTTTCTCAAAAGCAGAGTGTGTTTCTTGTAAGGCTAGTTAGTGTTTGTTCCCATTCCTACATGGACTGAATGCCATGCAGTTTCTGGTCCTAAGAGCAAGAGTTGTTTTCTGGTAAGAAGAATCAGTATTGCACTCCCATTGCCAAACAGTGCAAATAGCACTCGCGTCTCTTCCCAGCAAGTACAGTGTATTGGACTGAGGAGGAGCTCCTGTTCTTGTCAGTTTCCTAAGCAGAGTTGAACTAGCTATGGCCCGTGTGTGTAGGAAGCACAGTTCTTTTGTTCTGAGCAAGCTCACTGTTCTGGCCCTATAGAAAACACAGTAGAGTAGAAGAATGCTCTTTTCCCAAAAGGAGAGTGTGTTTCTTTTAAGGCTAGTTAGTGTTTGTTCCCATTCCTACATGGACTGAATCCCATGCAGTTTGTGGTCCTAAGAGCAAGAGTTGTTTTCTGGTAAGAAGAATCAGTATTGCACTACCATTGCCAAACAGTGCAAATAGCACTCGCGTCTCTTCCCAGCAAGTACAGTGTATTGGACTGAGGAGGAGCTCCTGTTCCTTTCAGTTTCCTAAGCAGAGTTGAACTAGCTATGGCCCGTGTGTGTAGGAAGCACAGTTCTTTTGTTCTGAGCAAGCTCACTGTTCGGACCCCATAGGAAACACAGTAGAGTAGAAGAGTGCTCTATTCTCAAAAGCAGAGAGTGTTTCTTGTAAGGCGAGCTAGTGTTTGTTTCCCAGTCAGAAATGGAGTTGAATCCCATACAGTTTCTGGTCCTATGAGCAAGAGTTGTTTTATGGTAAAAAGTGTCACTATTGCGCTCCCATTGCCATATACTGTGCAAAGAGCAATCGTGTCTGTTCCCAGCAAGTACAGTGTATTATACTGAAGAGGAGCTACTGTTCTTGTCAGTTTCCTAAGCAGAGTTGAAATAGATATGGCCCGTGTGTGTAGGAAGCACAGTTCTTTTGTTCTGAGCAAGCTCACTGTTCGGACCACATAGGAAACACAATAGAGTAGAAGAGTGCCCTTTTCTCAAAAGCAGAGTGTGTTTCTTGTAAGGCGAGCTAGCGTTTGTTTCTCAGTCCTAAATGGAGTTGAATCACATGAAGTTTCTGGTCCTACGACCAAGAGTTGTTTTCTCATAATAAGAGTCACTATTGCGCTCCCATTGTAATACACAGGGCAAATAGCACTGGCGTCTGTTCCCAGCAAGTACAGTGTATTGGACTGGAGAGGAGCTACTGTTCTTGTCAGTTTCCTAAGCAGAATTGATCTAGATATGGCCCGTGTGTAGGAAGCACAGTTCTTTTGTTCTGAGCAAGCTCACTGATCTGGCACAATAGGAAACACAGTAGAGTAGAAGAGTGCTCTTTTCTCAAAAGAAGAGGGTGTCTTGTAAGGCGAGCTAGCATTTGTTTTCCAGTCAAAAATAGAGTTGAATCCCATGCAGTTTCTGGTCCTATGAGCAAGAGTTGTTTTCTGGTAAGAAGAGTCACTATTGCGCTCCCATTGTCATACACAGTGCAAATAGCTCTGGCGTCTGTTCCCAGCATGTACAGTGTATTGGACTGAAGAGGATCTACTGCTCTTGACAGTTTCCTAAGCAGAATTGAACTAGATATGGCCCGTGTGTTTAGGAAGCACAGTTCTTTTTTTCTGAGCAAGCTCACTGTTCTGGCCCTATAGGAAACACAGTAGAGTAGAAGAGTGCTCTTTTCTCAAAAGCAGAGTGTGTTTCTTGTAAGTCGAGCGAGCGTTTGTTTCCCAGTCAGAAATGGAGTTGAATCCCATGCAGTTTCTGGTCCTAAGAGCAAGAGTTGTTTTATGGTAAGGAAAGTCAATATTGCGCTCTCATTGCCATAAACAGTGCAAATAGCACTCGCGTCTGTTCCCAGCAAGTACAGTGTATTGGACAGAAGAGGAGCTACTGTTCTTGTCAGTTTCCTAGGCAACGTTGAACTAGATATGGCCCGTGTGTGTAGGAAGCACAGTTCTTTTGTTCTGAGCAAGCTCACTGTTCGGACCCCATAGGAAACACAGTTGAGTAGAAGAGTACTCTTTTCTCTAAAGCAGAGTGTGTTTCTTGTAAGGCGAGCTAGCGTTTGTTTCCCAGTCATAAATGGAGTTGAATCCCATGCAGTTTCTGGTCCTGCGAGCAAGAGTTGTTTTCTGGTAAGAAGAGTCACTGTTGCGCTCCCATTGCCTTACACAGGGCAAATAGCACTGGCGTCTGTTCCCAGGATGTACAGTGTATTGGACTGAAGAGGAGCTACTGTTCTTGACAGTTTCCTAAGCAGAGTTTAACTAGATATGGCCCATGTGTGTAGAAAGCACCGTTCTTTTTTTCTGAGCAAGCTCATTCTTCGGACACCATAGAAAACACAGAAGTGTAGAAGAGTGCTCTTTTCTGAAAAGCAGAGTGTGTTTCTTGTAAGGCGAGCTAGTGTTTGTTTCTCAGTCCTAAATGGAGTAGAATCACATGCAGGTTCTGGTCATACGAACAAGAGTTGTTTTCTGGTAAGAAGAGTCACTATTGCGCTCCCATTGTCATACACAGGGCAAATAACACTGGCGTCTGTTCCCAGCATGTGCAGTGTATTGGACTGAAGAGGAGCTACTTCTTGTCAGTTTCATAGCCAGAGTTGAACTAGATATGGCCTGTGTGTGGAGGAAGCACAGTTCTTTTGAACTGAGCAAGCTCACTGTTCTGGCCCTATAGGACACAGTCAAGTAGAAGAGTGCTCTTTTCTCAAAAGCAGAGTGTGTTTCTTGTAAGGCGAGCTAGCGTTTGTTTCCCAGTCCTAAATGGAGATGAATCCCATGCAGTTTCTGGTCCTACGAGCAAGTGTTGTTTTTTGGTAAGAAGAGACACTATTGCGCTCCCATTGCCATACACATTGCAAATAGCACTGGCGTCTGTTCCCAGCAAGTACAGTGTATTGGACTGAGGAGGAGCTCCTGTTCTTGTCAGTTTCCTAAGCTGAGTTGAACTAGCTATGGCCCGTGTGTGTAGGAAGCACAGTTCTTTTGTTCTGAGCAAGATCACTGTTCGGACCACATAGGAAACACAATAGAGTAGAAGAGTGCCCTTTTCTCAAAAACAGAGTGTGTTTCTTGTAAGGCGAGCTAGCGTTTGTTTCTCAGTCCTAAATGGAGTTGAATCACAAGCAGTTTCTGGTCCTACGACCAAGAGTTGTTTTCTTGTAATAAGAGTCACTATTGCGCTCCCATTGTAATACACAGGGCAAATAGCACTGGCGTCTGTTCCCAGCAAGTACAGTGTATTGGACTGAAGAGGAGCTACTGTTCTTGTCAGTTTCCTAAGCAGAGTGGAAGTAGATATGGCCCATGTGTGTAGGAAGCACAGTTCTTTTGTTCTGAGCAAGCTCACTATTTTGGCCCTATAGGAAACACAGTAGAGTAGAACAGTGCTCTTACTCAAAAGCAGAGTGTGTTTCTTGTGAGGCGAGCTAGCGTTTGTTTCCCAGTCCTAAATGGAGTAGAATCACATGCAGTTTTTCGTCCTAGGAGCAAGAGTTGTTTTCTGGTAAGGAAAGTCACTATTGCGCTCCCATTGCCATACACAGTGCAAATAGCACTCACGTCTGTTCCCAGCTAGTACAGTTTATTGGACTGAAGAGGAGCTACTGTTCTTGTCAGTTTCCTAAGTTGAGTTGGACTAGATATGGCCCCTGTGTGTAGGAAGCACAGTTCTTTTGTTCTGAGCAAGCTCACTGTTCGGACCACATAGGAAACACTGTAGAGTAGAAGAGTGCCCTTTTCTCAAAAGCAGAGTGTGTTTCTCATAAGGCGAGCTAGCGTTTGTTTCCCAGTCCTAAATGGAGTGGAATCACATGGAGTTTCCGGTCCTACGAGCAAGAGTTGCTTTCTGGTAAGAAGAGTCACTATTGGGCTCCCATTGCCATACACAGTGCAAATAGCACTCACGTCTGTTCCCAGCAAGTACAGTGCATTGGACTGAAGAGGAGCTACTGTTCTTGTCAGGTTCCTAAGCAGAGTTGAACTAGATATGGTCCGTGTGTGTAGGAAGCACAGTTCATTTGTTCTGAGCAAGCTCACTGTTTGGACCCCATAGGAAACACAGTAGAGTAGAAGAGTGCTCTTTTCTCAAAAGCAGAGAGTGTTTCTTGTAAGGCAAGCTAGTGTTTGTTTCCCAGTCAGAAATGGAGTTGAATCCCATACAGTTTTTGGTCCTACGAGCAAGAGTTGTTTTATGGTAAAAAGTGTCACTATTGCGCTTCCATTGCCATATGCTGTGCAAATAGCAATCGTGTCTGTTCCCAGCAAGTACAGTGTATTATACTGAAGAGGAGCTACTGTTCTTGTCAGTTTCCTAAGCAGAGTTGAAATAGATATGGCCCATGTGTGTAGGAAGCACAGATCATTTGTTCTGAGCAAGCTCACTGTTTGGACCCCATAGGAAACACAATAGAGTAGAAGAGTGTTCTTTTCTCAATCGCAGACTGTGTTTCTTGTAAGGCGAGCTAGCATTTGTTTCCCAGTCCAAAATAGAGTTGAATCCCATGCAGTTTCTGATCCTACGAGCAAGAGTTGTTTTCTGGTAAGAAGAGTCACTATGGTGCTCCCATTGCCATACACAGCGCAAATAGCACTTGCGTCTGTTCCCAGCATGTACAGTGTATTGGACTGAAGAGGAGCTACTGTTCTTGTCAGTTTCCTAAGCAGAGTTTAACTAGATATGGCCCGTGTGTGTAGGAAGCACAGTTCTTTTGTTCTGAGCAAGCTCACTGTTCTGGCCCTATAGAAAACACAGTAGAGTAGAAGAATGCTCTTTTCCCAAAAGGAGAGTGTGTTTCTTTTAAGGCTAGTTAGTGTTTGTTCCCATTCCTACATGGACTGAATCCCATGCAGTTTCTGGTCCTAAGAGCAAGAGTTGTTTTCTGGTAAGAAGAATCAGTATTGCACTACCATTGCCAAACAGTGCAAATAGCACTCGCGTCTCTTCCCAGCAAGTACAGTGTATTGGACTGAGGAGGAGCTCCTGTTCCTTTCATTTTCCTAAGCAGAGTTGAACTAGCTATGGCCCGTGTGTGTAGGAAGCACAGTTCTTTTGTTCTGAGCAAGCTCACTGTTCGGACACCATAGGAAACACAGTAGAGTAGAAGAGTGCTCTATTCTCAAAAGCAGAGAGTGTTTCTTGTAAGGCGAGCTAGTGTTTGTTTCCCAGTCAGAAATGGAGTTGAATCCCATACAGTTTCTGGTCCTATGAGCAAGAGTTGTTTTATGGTAAAAAGTGTCATTATTGCGCTCCCATTGCCATATACTGTGCAAAGAGCAATCGTGTCTGTTCCCAGCAAGTACAGTGTATTATACTGAAGAGGAGCTACTGTTCTTGTCAGTTTCCTAAGCAGAGTTGAAATAGATATGGCCCGTGTGTGTAGGAATCACAGATCATTTGTTCTGAGCAAGCTCACTGTTTGGACCCCATAGGAAACACAATAGAGTAGAAGAGTGTTCTTTTCTCAATCGCAGAGTGTGTTTCTTGTAAGGCGAGCTAGCATTTGTTTCCCAGTCCAAAATAGAGTTGAATCCCATGCAGTTTCTGATCCTACGAGCAAGAGTTGTTTTCTGGTAAGAAGAGTCACTATTGCGCTCCCATTGTCATACACAGGGCAAATAGCACTTGCGTCTGTTCCCAGCATGTACAGTGTATTGGACTGAAGAGGAGCTACTGTTCTTGTCAGTTTCCTAAGCAGAGTTGAACTAGATATGGCCCGTGTGTGTAGGAAGCACAGTTCTTTTGTTCTGAGCAAGCTCACTGTTCTGGCCCTATAGAAAACACAGTAGAGTAGAAGAATGCTCTTTTCTCAAAAGCAGAGTGTGTTTCTTGTAAGGCTAGTTAGTGTTTGTTCCCATTCCTACATGGACTGAATGCCATGCAGTTTCTGGTCCTAAGAGCAAGAGTTGTTTTCTGGTAAGAAGAATCAGTATTGCACTCCCATTGCCAAACAGTGCAAATAGCACTCGCGTCTCTTCCCAGCAAGTACAGTGTATTGGACTGAGGAGGAGCTCCTGTTCTTGTCAGTTTCCTAAGCAGAGTTGAACTAGCTATGGCCCGTGTGTGTAGGAAGCACAGTTCTTTTGTTCTGAGCAAGCTCACTGTTCTGGCCCTATAGAAAACACAGTAGATTAGAAGAATGCTCTTTTCCCAAAAGGAGAGTGTGTTTCTTTTAAGGCTAGTTAGTGTTTGTTCCCATTCCTACATGGACTGAATCCCATGCAGTTTCTGGTCCTAAGAGCAAGAGTTGTTTTCTGGTAAGAAGAATCAGTATTGCACTACCATTGCCAAACAGTGCAAATAGCACTCGCGTCTCTTCCCAGCAAGTACAGTGTATTGGACTGAGGAGGAGCTCCTGTTCCTTTCAGTTTCCTAAGCAGAGTTGAACTAGCTATGGCCCGTGTGTGTAGGAAGCACAGTTCTTTTGTTCTGAGCAAGCTCACTGTTCGGACCCCATAGGAAACACAGTAGAGTAGAAGAGTGCTCTATTCTCAAAAGCAGAGAGTGTTTCTTGTAAGGCGAGCTAGTGTTTGTTTCCCAGTCAGAAATGGAGTTGAATCCCATACAGTTTCTGGTCCTATGAGCAAGAGTTGTTTTATGGTAAAAAGTGTCACTATTGCGCTCCCATTGCCATATACTGTGCAAAGAGCAATCGTGTCTGTTCCCAGCAAGTACAGTGTATTATACTGAAGAGGAGCTACTGTTCTTGTCAGTTTCCTAAGCAGAGTTGAAATAGATATGGCCCGTGTGTGTAGGAAGCACAGTTCTTTTGTTCTGAGCAAGCTCACTGTTCGGACCACATAGGAAACACAATAGAGTAGAAGAGTGCCCTTTTCTCAAAAGCAGAGTGTGTTTCTTGTAAGGCGAGCTAGCGTTTGTTTCTCAGTCCTAAATGGAGTTGAATCACATGAAGTTTCTGGTCCTACGACCAAGAGTTGTTTTCTCATAATAAGAGTCACTATTGTGCTCCCATTGTAATACACAGGGCAAATAGCACTGGCGTCTGTTCCCAGCAAGTACAGTGTATTGGACTGGAGAGGAGCTACTGTTCTTGTCAGTTTCCTAAGCAGAATTGATCTAGATATGGCCCGTGTGTAGGAAGCACAGTTCTTTTGTTCTGAGCAAGCTCACTGATCTGGCACAATAGGAAACACAGTAGAGTAGAAGAGTGCTCTTTTCTCAAAAGAAGAGGGTGTCTTGTAAGGCGAGCTAGCATTTGTTTTCCAGTCAAAAATAGAGTTGAATCCCATGCAGTTTCTGGTCCTATGAGCAAGAGTTGTTTTCTGGTAAGAAGAGTCACTATTGCGCTCCCATTGTCATACACAGTGCAAATAGCACTGGCGTCTGTTCCCAGCATGTACAGTGTATTGGACTGAAGAGGATCTACTGCTCTTGACAGTTTCCTAAGCAGAATTGAACTAGATATGGCCCGTGTGTTTAGGAAGCACAGTTCTTTTTTTCTGAGCAAGCTCACTGTTCTGGCCCTATAGGAAACACAGTAGAGTAGAAGAGTGCTCTTTTCTCAAAAGCAGAGTGTGTTTCTTGTAAGTCGAGCGAGCGTTTGTTTCCCAGTCAGAAATGGAGTTGAATCCCATGCAGTTTCTGGTCCTAAGAGCAAGAGTTGTTTTATGGTAAGGAAAGTCAATATTGCGCTCTCATTGCCATAAACAGTGCAAATAGCACTCGCGTCTGTTCCCAGCAAGTACAGTGTATTGGACAGAAGAGGAGCTACTGTTCTTGTCAGTTTCCTAGGCAACGTTGAACTAGATATGGCCCGTGTGTGTAGGAAGCACAGTTCTTTTGTTCTGAGCAAGCTCACTGTTCGGACCCCATAGGAAACACAGTTGAGTAGAAGAGTACTCTTTTCTCTAAAGCAGAGTGTGTTTCTTGTAAGGCGAGCTAGCGTTTGTTTCCCAGTCATAAATGGAGTTGAATCGCATGCAGTTTCTGGTCCTGCGAGCAAGAGTTGTTTTCTGGTAAGAAGAGTCACTGTTGCGCTCCCATTGCCTTACACAGGGCAAATAGCACTGGCGTCTGTTCCCAGGATGTACAGTGTATTGGACTGAAGAGGAGCTACTGTTCTTGACAGTTTCCTAAGCAGAGTTTAACTAGATATGGCCCATGTGTGTAGAAAGCACCGTTCTTTTTTTCTGAGCAAGCTCATTCTTCGGACACCATAGAAAACACAGAAGTGTAGAAGAGTGCTCTTTTCTGAAAAGCAGAGTGTGTTTCTTGTAAGGCGAGCTAGTGTTTGTTTCTCAGTCCTAAATGGAGTAGAATCACATGCAGGTTCTGGTCATACGAACAAGAGTTGTTTTCTGGTAAGAAGAGTCACTATTGCGCTCCCATTGTCATACACAGGGCAAATAACACTGGCGTCTGTTCCCAGCATGTGCAGTGTATTGGACTGAAGAGGAGCTACTTCTTGTCAGTTTCATAGCCAGAGTTGAACTAGATATGGCCTGTGTGTGGAGGAAGCACAGTTCTTTTGAACTGAGCAAGCTCACTGTTCTGGCCCTATAGGACACAGTCAAGTAGAAGAGTGCTCTTTTCTCAAAAGCAGAGTGTGTTTCTTGTAAGGCGAGCTAGCGTTTGTTTCCCAGTCCTAAATGGAGATGAATCCCATGCAGTTTCTGGTCCTACGAGCAAGTGTTGTTTTTTGGTAAGAAGAGACACTATTGCGCTCCCATTGCCATACACATTGCAAATAGCACTGGCGTCTGTTCCCAGCAAGTACAGTGTATTGGACTGAGGAGGAGCTCCTGTTCTTGTCAGTTTCCTAAGCTGAGTTGAACTAGCTATGGCCCGTGTGTGTAGGAAGCACAGTTCTTTTGTTCTGAGCAAGATCACTGTTCGGACCACATAGGAAACACAATAGAGTAGAAGAGTGCCCTTTTCTCAAAAACAGAGTGTGTTTCTTGTAAGGCGAGCTAGCGTTTGTTTCTCAGTCCTAAATGGAGTTGAATCACAAGCAGTTTCTGGTCCTACGACCAAGAGTTGTTTTCTTGTAATAAGAGTCACTATTGTGCTCCCATTGTAATACACAGGGCAAATAGCACTGGCGTCTGTTCCCAGCAAGTACAGTGTATTGGACTGAAGAGGAGCTACTGTTCTTGTCAGTTTCCTAAGCAGAGTGGAAGTAGATATGGCCCATGTGTGTAGGAAGCACAGTTCTTTTGTTCTGAGCAAGCTCACTATTTTGGCCCTATAGGAAACACAGTAGAGTAGAACAGTGCTCTTACTCAAAAGCAGAGTGTGTTTCTTGTGAGGCGAGCTAGCGTTTGTTTCCCAGTCCTAAATGGAGTAGAATCACATGCAGTTTTTCGTCCTAGGAGCAAGAGTTGTTTTCTGGTAAGGAAAGTCACTATTGCGCTCCCATTGCCATACACAGTGCAAATAGCACTCACGTCTGTTCCCAGCTAGTACAGTGTATTGGACTGAAGAGGAGCTACTGTTCTTGTCAGTTTCCTAAGTTGAGTTGGACTAGATATGGCCCCTGTGTGTAGGAAGCACAGTTCTTTTGTTCTGAGCAAGCTCACTGTTCGGACCACATAGGAAACACTGTAGAGTAGAAGAGTGCCCTTTTCTCAAAAGCAGAGTGTGTTTCTCATAAGGCGAGCTAGCGTTTGTTTCCCAGTCCTAAATGGAGTGGAATCACATGGAGTTTCCGGTCCTACGAGCAAGAGTTGCTTTCTGGTAAGAAGAGTCACTATTGGGCTCCCATTGCCATACACAGTGCAAATAGCACTCACGTCTGTTCCCAGCAAGTACAGTGCATTGGACTGAAGAGGAGCTACTGTTCTTGTCAGGTTCCTAAGCAGAGTTGAACTAGATATGGTCCGTGTGTGTAGGAAGCACAGTTCATTTGTTCTGAGCAAGCTCACTGTTTGGACCCCATAGGAAACACAGTAGAGTAGAAGAGTGCTCTTTTCTCAAAAGCAGAGAGTGTTTCTTGTAAGGCAAGCTAGTGTTTGTTTCCCAGTCAGAAAAGGAGTTGAATCCCATACAGTTTTTGGTCCTACGAGCAAGAGTTGTTTTATGGTAAAAAGTGTCACTATTGCGCTTCCATTGCCATATGCTGTGCAAATAGCAATCGTGTCTGTTCCCAGCAAGTACAGTGTATTATACTGAAGAGGAGCTACTGTTCTTGTCAGTTTCCTAAGCAGAGTTGAAATAGATATGGCCCATGTGTGTAGGAAGCACAGATCATTTGTTCTGAGCAAGCTCACTGTTTGGACCCCATAGGAAACACAATAGAGTAGAAGAGTGTTCTTTTCTCAATCGCAGACTGTGTTTCTTGTAAGGCGAGCTAGCATTTGTTTCCCAGTCCAAAATAGAGTTGAATCCCATGCAGTTTCTGATCCTACGAGCAAGAGTTGTTTTCTGGTAAGAAGAGTCACTATGGTGCTCCCATTGCCATACACAGCGCAAATAGCACTTGCGTCTGTTCCCAGCATGTACAGTGTATTGGACTGAAGAGGAGCTACTGTTCTTGTCAGTTTCCTAAGCAAAGTTTAACTAGATATGGCCCGTGTGTGTAGGAAGCACAGTTCTTTTGTTCTGAGCAAGCTCACTGTTCTGGCCCTATAGAAAACACAGTAGAGTAGAAGAATGCTCTTTTCCCAAAAGGAGAGTGTGTTTCTTTTAAGGCTAGTTAGTGTTTGTTCCCATTCCTACATGGACTGAATCCCATGCAGTTTCTGGTCCTAAGAGCAAGAGTTGTTTTCTGGTAAGAAGAATCAGTATTGCACTACCATTGCCAAACAGTGCAAATAGCACTCGCGTCTCTTCCCAGCAAGTACAGTGTATTGGACTGAGGAGGAGCTCCTGTTCCTTTCAGTTTCCTAAGCAGAGTTGAACTAGCTATGGCCCATGTGTGTAGGAAGCACAGTTCTTTTGTTCTGAGCAAGCTCACTGTTCGGACCCCATAGGAAACACAGTAGAGTAGAAGAGTGCTCTATTCTCAAAAGCAGAGAGTGTTTCTTGTAAGGCGAGCTAGTGTTTGTTTCCCAGTCAGAAATGGAGTTGAATCCCATACAGTTTCTGGTCCTATGAGCAAGAGTTGTTTTATTGTAAAAAGTGTCACTATTGCGCTCCCATTGCCATATACTGTGCAAAGAGCAATCGTGTCTGTTTCCAGCAAGTACAGTGTATTATACTGAAGAGGAGCTACTGTTCTTGTCAGTTTCCTAAGCAGAGTTGAAATAGATATGGCCCGTGTGTGTAGGAAGCACAGATCATTTGTTCTGAGCAAGCTCACTGTTTGGACCACATAGGAAACACAATAGAGTAGAAGAGTGTTCTTTTCTCAATCGCAGAGTGTGTTTCTTGTAAGGCGAGCTAGCATTTGTTTCCCAGTCCAAAATAGAGTTGAATCCCATGCAGTTTCTGATCCTACGAGCAAGAGTTGTTTTCTGGTAAGAAGAGTCACTATTGCGCTCCCATTGTCATACACAGGGCAAATAGCACTTGCGTCTGTTCCCAGCATGTACAGTGTATTGGACTGAAGAGGAGCTACTGTTCTTGTCAGTTTCCTAAGCAGAGTTGAACTAGATATGGCCCGTGTGTGTAGGAAGCACAGTTCTTTTGTTCTGAGCAAGCTCACTGTTCTGGCCCTATAGAAAACACAGTAGAGTAGAAGAATGCTCTTTTCTCAAAAGCAGAGTGTGTTTCTTGTAAGGCTAGTTAGTGTTTGTTCCCATTCCTACATGGACTGAATGCCATGCAGTTTCTGGTCCTAAGAGCAAGAGTTGTTTTCTGGTAAGAAGAATCAGTATTGCACTCCCATTGCCAAACAGTGCAAATAGCACTCGCGTCTCTTCCCAGCAAGTACAGTGTATTGGACTGAGGAGGAGCTCCTGTTCTTGTCAGTTTCCTAAGCAGAGTTGAACTAGCTATGGCCCGTGTGTGTAGGAAGCACAGTTCTTTTGTTCTGAGCAAGCTCACTGTTCTGGCCCTATAGAAAACACAGTAGATTAGAAGAATGCTCTTTTCCCAAAAGGAGAGTGTGTTTCTTTTAAGGCTAGTTAGTGTTTGTTCCCATTCCTACATGGACTGAATCCCATGCAGTTTCTGGTCCTAAGAGCAAGAGTTGTTTTCTGGTAAGAAGAATCAGTATTGCACTACCATTGCCAAACAGTGCAAATAGCACTCGCGTCTCTTCCCAGCAAGTACAGTGTATTGGACTGAGGAGGAGCTCCTGTTCCTTTCAGTTTCCTAAGCAGAGTTGAACTAGCTATGGCCCGTGTGTGTAGGAAGCACAGTTCTTTTGTTCTGAGCAAGCTCACTGTTCGGACCCCATAGGAAACACAGTAGAGTAGAAGAGTGCTCTATTCTCAAAAGCAGAGAGTGTTTCTTGTAAGGCGAGCTAGTGTTTGTTTCCCAGTCAGAAATGGAGTTGAATCCCATACAGTTTCTGGTCCTATGAGCAAGAGTTGTTTTATGGTAAAAAGTGTCACTATTGCGCTCCCATTGCCATATACTGTGCAAAGAGCAATCGTGTCTGTTCCCAGCAAGTACAGTGTATTATACTGAAGAGGAGCTACTGTTCTTGTCAGTTTCCTAAGCAGAGTTGAAATAGATATGGCCCGTGTGTGTAGGAAGCACAGTTCTTTTGTTCTGAGCAAGCTCACTGTTCGGACCACATAGGAAACACAATAGAGTAGAAGAGTGCCCTTTTCTCAAAAGCAGAGTGTGTTTCTTGTAAGGCGAGCTAGCGTTTGTTTCTCAGTCCTAAATGGAGTTGAATCACATGAAGTTTCTGGTCCTACGACCAAGAGTTGTTTTCTCATAATAAGAGTCACTATTGTGCTCCCATTGTAATACACAGGGCAAATAGCACTGGCGTCTGTTCCCAGCAAGTACAGTGTATTGGACTGGAGAGGAGCTACTGTTCTTGTCAGTTTCCTAAGCAGAATTGATCTAGATATGGCCCGTGTGTAGGAAGCACAGTTCTTTTGTTCTGAGCAAGCTCACTGATCTGGCACAATAGGAAACACAGTAGAGTAGAAGAGTGCTCTTTTCTCAAAAGAAGAGGGTGTCTTGTAAGGCGAGCTAGCATTTGTTTTCCAGTCAAAAATAGAGTTGAATCCCATGCAGTTTCTGGTCCTATGAGCAAGAGTTGTTTTCTGGTAAGAAGAGTCACTATTGCGCTCCCATTGTCATACACAGTGCAAATAGCACTGGCGTCTGTTCCCAGCATGTACAGTGTATTGGACTGAAGAGGATCTACTGCTCTTGACAGTTTCCTAAGCAGAATTGAACTAGATATGGCCCGTGTGTTTAGGAAGCACAGTTCTTTTTTTCTGAGCAAGCTCACTGTTCTGGCCCTATAGGAAACACAGTAGAGTAGAAGAGTGCTCTTTTCTCAAAAGCAGAGTGTGTTTCTTGTAAGTCGAGCGAGCGTTTGTTTCCCAGTCAGAAATGGAGTTGAATCCCATGCAGTTTCTGGTCCTAAGAGCAAGAGTTGTTTTATGGTAAGGAAAGTCAATATTGCGCTCTCATTGCCATAAACAGTGCAAATAGCACTCGCGTCTGTTCCCAGCAAGTACAGTGTATTGGACAGAAGAGGAGCTACTGTTCTTGTCAGTTTCCTAGGCAACGTTGAACTAGATATGGCCCGTGTGTGTAGGAAGCACAGTTCTTTTGTTCTGAGCAAGCTCACTCTTCGGACCCCATAGGAAACACAGTTGAGTAGAAGAGTACTCTTTTCTCTAAAGCAGAGTGTGTTTCTTGTAAGGCGAGCGAGCGTTTGTTTCCCAGTCATAAATGGAGTTGAATCCCATGCAGTTTCTGGTCCTGCGAGCAAGAGTTGTTTTCTGGTAAGAAGAGTCACTGTTGCGCTCCCATTGTCATACACAGGGCATATAACACTGGCGTCTGTTCCCAGCATGTGCAGTGTATTGGACTGAAGAGGAGCTACTTCTTGTCAGTTTCATAGCCAGAGTTGAACTAGATATGGCCTGTGTGTGGAGGAAGCACAGTACTTTTGAACTGAGCAAGCTCACTGTTCCGGCCCTATAGGACACAGTCAAGTAGAAGAGTGCTCTTTTCTCAAAAGCAGAGTGTGTTTCTTGTAAGGCGAGCTAGCGTTTGTTTCCCAGTCCTAAATGGAGATGAATCCCATGCAGTTTCTGGTCCTACGAGCAAGTGTTGTTTTTTGGTAAGAAGAGACACTATTGTGCTCCCATTGCCATACACATTGCAAATAGCACTGGCGTCTGTTCCCAGCAAGTACAGTGTATTGGACTGAGGAGGAGCTCCTGTTCTTGTCAGTTTCCTAAGCTGAGTTGAACTAGCTATGGCCCGTGTGTGTAGGAAGCACAGTTCTTTTGTTCTGAGCAAGCTCACTGTTCGGACCACATAGGAAACACAATAGAGTAGAAGAGTGCCCTTTTCTCAAAAGCAGAGTGTGTTTCTTGTAAGGCGAGCTAGCGTTTGTTTCTCAGTCCTGAATGGAGTTGAATCACAAGCAGTTTCTGGTCCTATGACCAAGAGTTGTTTTCTCGTAATAAGAGTCACTATTGCGCTCCCATTGTAATACACAGGGCAAATAGCACTGGCGTCTGTTCCCAGCAAGTACAGTGTATTGGACTGAAGAGGAGCTACTGTTCTTGTCAGTTTCCTAAGCAGAGTGGAAGTAGATATGGCCCATGTGTGTAGGAAGCACAGTTCTTTTGTTCTGAGCAATCTCACTATTTTGGCCCTATAGGAAACACAGTAGAGTAGAAGAGTGCTCTTACTCAAAAGCAGAGTGTGTTTCTTGTGAGGCGAGCTAGCGTTTGTTTCCCAGTCCTCAATGGAGTTGAATCACATGCAGTTTTTGGTCCTATGTGCAAGAGTTGTTTTCTGGTAAGGAAAGTCACTATTGTGCTCCCATTGCCAATCACAGTGCAAATAGCACTCGCATCTGTTCCCAGCAAGTACAGTGTATTGGACTGAAGAGGAGCTACTGTTCTTGTCAGTTTCCTAAGCAGAATTGAACAGGATATGGCCATTTGTGTAGGAAGCACAGTTCTTTTATTCTGAGCAAACTCACTGTACTGGCCCTATAGGAAACACAGTAGAGTAGAAGAGTGCTCTTTTCTCAAAAGCAGAGTGTGTTTCTTGTAAGGCGAGCCAGTGTTTGTTTCCCAGTCCTAAATGGAGTTAAATCACATGCAGTTTTTGGTCCTACGAGCAAGAGTTGTCTTCTGGGAAGGAAAGTCACTATTGCGCTCCCGTTGACATACACAGTGCAAATAGCACTCGCGTTTGTTCCCAGCAAGTACAGTGTATTGGACTGAAGAGGAGCTACTGTTCTTGTCAGTTGCCTAAGCGGAGTTGAACTAGATATGGCCCGTGTGCATAGGAAGCACATTTCTTTTGTTCTGAGCAAGCTCACTGTTCGGACCCCATAGGACACATAGTAGAGAAGAAGAGTGCTCTTTTCTCAAAAGCAGAGTGTATTTCTTGTAAGGCGAGCTACCTTTTTTTTCCCAGTCCTAAATGAATTTGAATCACATGCAGTTTCTGGTCCTACGAGTAGAGTTATTTTTTGGTAAGAAGAGTCACTATTGCGCTCCCAATGCCATACACAGTACAAATAGCACTTGCGTCAGTTCCAATCAAGTATGGTGTATTGGACTAAATAGGAGCTACTGTTCTTGTCAGTTTCCTAAGCAGAGTTGAACTGGATACGGCCCGTGTGTATAGGAAGCACAGTTCTTTTGTTCTGAGCAAGCTCACTGTTCTTGCCCTATCGGAAACACAGTAGAGTAGACGAGTACTCTTTTCTCAAAAGCATAGTGTGTTTCTTGTAAAACGAGCTAACGTTTGTTTCCCAGTCCTAAATGGATTTGAATCACATGCAGTTTCTGGTCCTACAAGCAAGAGTATTTTCTGGTAAGAAGAGTCAGTATTGCGCTACCATTGTCATACACAGGGCAAATAGCACTGGCATTTGTTCCCAGCATGTACACTGTATTGGACTGAAGAGGATCTATTGTTCTTTTCAGGTTCCTAAGCAGAGTTGAACTAGATATGGCCCGTGTGTGCATGAAGCACATTTCTTTTGTTCTGTGCAAGCACACTGTTCTGGCCCTATAGGAAACACAGTAGAGTAGAAGAGTGCTCTTTTCTCAAAAGCAGAGCTTGTTTCTTGTAAGGCAAGCTAGCGTTTGTTTCCCAGTCCTATGTAGAGTTGAATCACATGCAGTTTCAGGTCCTAAGAGCCTGACTTGTTTTCTGGTAAGAAGAGTCACTATTGTGTTCCCATTTTTGTACACAGTGCAAATAGCATTCACGTCTGTTCCCAGCAAGTACAGTGTATTGGACTGAAGAGGGGCTACGGTTCTCACCAGTTTCCTAAGCAGAGTGGAACTAGATATGGCCCGTGTGTGTAGGAGGCACATTTCTTTTGTTCTGAGCAAGCTCACTGTTCTGGCCCTATATGAAAAACAGTAGAGTACAAGAGTGCTCTTTTCTCAAAAGCAGAGTGTGTTTCTTGTAAGGCGAGATAGCATTTGTTTCCCTGTCCTAAATGGAGTTGAATCACATGCAGTTTCTGGTCCTATGAGCAAGAGTTGTTTTCTGGTAAAAAGAGTCACTATTGCGCTCCCAATGCCATACACAGTGCAAATAGCACTCGCGTCTGTTCCCAGGAAGTACAGTGTATTGGACTGAAGAGGAGGTACTGTTCTTGTCAGTTTCCTAAGCAGAGTTGAACTAGATATGGCCCGTGTGTGCAGGAAGCACAGTTCTTTTGTTCAGAGCAAGCTCACTCTTCTGGCCCTATAGGAAACACAGTAGAGTAGAAGAGTGCTCTTTTCTCAAAAGCAGAGTATGTTTCTTGTAAGGCGAGCTGGTGTTTGTTTCCCAGTCCTAAATGGAGTTGAATCACATGCAGTTTTTGGTCCTACGCGCAAGAGTTGTTTTCTGGTAAGGAAAGTCACTATTGCGCTCCCATTGCCAAACACAGTGCAAATAGCACTCGCATGTGTTCCCAGCAAGTACAGTGTATTGGACTGAAGAGAAGCTACTGTTCTTGTCAGTTAGCTAAGCAGAATTGAACTGGATATGGCCATTTGTGTAGGAAGGACAGTTCTTTTGTTCTGAGCAAGCTCACTGTACTGGCCCTATAGGAAACACAGTAGAGTAGAAGAGTGCTCTTTTCTGAAAAGCCGAGTGTGTTTCTTGTAAGGCGAGCCAGAGTTTGTTTCCCAGTCCTAAATGGAGTTGAATCACATGCAGTTTTTGGTCCTACGAGCAAGAGTTGTTTTCTGGTAAGAAGAGTCACTATTGTGCTCCCATTTCTGTACACAGTGCAAATAGCACTCGCGTCTGTTCCCAGCAAGTACAGTGTATTGCACTGAAGAGGAGCTACGGTTCTCGTCAGTTTCCTAAGCAGAGTTGAACTAGATATGGCCCGTGTGTGTAGCAGGCATAGTTCTTTTGTTCTGAGCAAGCTCACTGTTCTGGCCTTATAGGAAACACAGTAGAGTACAAGAGTGCTCTTTTCTCAAAAACAGAGTGTGTTTCTTGTAAGGCAAGATAGCATTTGTTTCCCAGTCCTAAATGGAGTTGAATCACATGCAGTTTCTGGTCCTACGAGCAAGAGTTTTTTTCTGGTAAAAAGTGTCACTATTGCGCTCCCATTGCCATACACAGTGCAAATATCACTCGCTTCTGTTCCCAGGAAGTACAGTGTATTGGACTGAAAAGGAGCTACTGTTCTTGTCAGTTTCCTAAGCAGAGTTGAACTAGATATGGCCCGTGTGTGCAGGAAGCACAGTTCTTTTGTTCTGAGCAAGCTCACTGTTCTGGCTCTATAGGAAACACAGTAGAGTAGAAGAGTGCTCTTTTCTCAAAAGCAGAGTATGTTTCTTGTAAGGCGAGCTGGTGTTTGTTTCCCAGTCCTAAATGGAGTTGAATCACATGCAGTTTTTGGTCCTACGCGCAAGAGTTGTTTTCTGGTAAGGAAAGTCACTATTGCGCTCCCTTTGACATACAGGGTGCAAATAGCACTCGCGTCTGTTCCCAGCAACTGCAGTGTATTGGACTGAAGAGGAGCTACTGTTCTTGTCAGTTTCCTAAGCAGAGTTGAACTAGATATGGCCCGTGTGCGTAGGAAGCACAGTTCTTTTGTTCTGAGCAAGCTCACTGTTCGGACCACATAGGACTCGAAGTACAGAAGAAGAGTGCTCTTTTCTCAAAAGCAGAGTGTGTTTCTTGTAAGGAAAGCTAGTTTTTTGTTTCCCAGTCCTAAATGAATTTGAATCACATGCAGTTGTTGGTCCTAGGAATAGAGTTATTTTTTGGTAAGAAGAGTCACTATTGCGCTCCCAATGCCATACACAGTACAAATAGCACTTGTGTCTGTTCCAATCAAGTACAGTGTATTGGACTGAAGAGGAGCTACTGTTCTCGTCAGTTTCCTAAGCAGAATTGAACTAGATATGGCCCGTGTGTGTATGAAGCACATTTCTTTTGTTCTGAGCAAGCTCACTGTTCTGGCCCTATAGGAAACACAGTAGAGTAGAAGAGTGCTCTTTTCTCAAAAGCAGAGTGTGTTTCTTGTAAGGCAAGCTAGTGTTTGTTTCCCAGTCCTAAATGGAGTTGAATCCCATGCAGTTTCTGGTCCTAGGAGCAAGAGTTGTTTTGTGGTAAGAAGAGTCACTATTGCGCTCCCATTTTCATACACAGTGCAAATAGCACTGGCATCTGTTCCCAGCAAGGACAGTGTATTGGACTGAAGAGGAGCTACTGTTCTCGTCAGTTTCCTAAGCAGAGTTGAACTAGATATGGCCCGTGAGTGTAGGAAGCACAGTTCTTTTGTTCTGAGCAAGCTCACTGTTCTGGCCCTATGGGAAACACAGTAGAGTACAAGAGTGCTCTTTTCTCAAAAGCAGAGTGTGTTTCTTGTAAGGCGAGCTAGCGTTTGTTTTTCAGTCCTAAATGGAGTTGAATCACATGCAGTTTCTGGTCCTAAGAGCCAGAGTTGTTTTCTGGTAAGAAGGGTCACTATTGTGCTCCCATTGCTGTACACAGTACAAATAGCACTTGTCTGTTCCCAGCAAGTACAGTGTATTGGACTGAAGAGGAGCTACTGTTCTCGTCAGTTTCCTAAGCAGAGTTGAACTAGATATGGCCCGTGTTTGTAGGAAGCACAGTTCTATGGTCTGAGCAAGCTCACTGTTCTGGCGCTATAGGAAAGACAGTAGAGTACAAGAGTGCTCTTTTCTCAAAAGCAGAGTGTGTTTCTTGTAAGGCTAGCTAGCGTTTGTTTCCCAGTCCTAAATGGAGTTGAATCACATGCAGTTTCTGGTCCTATGAGGAAGAGTTGTTTTCTGGTAAGAAGAGACACTATTGGGCTCCCATTGTCATACACAGTGCAAGTAGCACGAGCGTCTGTTCCCAGCATGTAGAGTGTATTGGACTTAAGAGGAGCTACTGTTCTTGTCAGTTTCCTAAGCAGAATTGAACTGGATATGGCCATGTGTATAGGAAGCACAGTTCTTTTGTTCTGAGCAAAATCACTGTACTGGCCCTATAGGAAACACAGTAGAGTAGAAGAGTGCTCTTTTCTCAAAAGCAGAGTGTGTTTCTTGTGAGGCGAGCCAGCGTTTGTTTCCCAGTCCTAAATGGAGATGAATCACATGCATTGTTTGGTCCTACGAGCAAGATTTTTTTTCTGGTAAGGAAAGTCACTATTGCGCTCCCATAGCCATACACAGTGCAAATAGCACTCGCGTCTGTTCTCAGCAAGTACAGTGTATTGGACTGAAGTGGAGCTACTGTTGTTGTTAGTTTCTTAAGCAGAGTTGAACTAGATATGGCCCGTGTGTGTAGGAAGCACAGTTTTTTTGTTCTGAGCAAGCTCACAGTTCTGGCCCTATAGGAAACACAGTAGAGTAGAGGAGGGCTCTTTTCTCAAAAGAAGAGTGTGTTTCTTGTGAGGCAAGCTAGTGTTTGTTTCCAATTCAGTAATGGAGTTGAATCCCATGAAGTTTCTAGTCAAACGAGCAAGAGTTGTTTTCTGGTAAGAAGAGTCACTATTGCGCTCCCATTGTCATACACAGTGCAAATAGCACTCGCATCTGTTCCCAGCAAGTACAGTGTAGGGACTGAAGGGGATCTACTATTCTTGTCAGTTGCCTAAGCAGAATTGAACTAGATATGGCCCGTGTGTGTAGGAAGCACAGTTCTTTTGTTCTGAGCAAGCTCACTGTTCGGACCCCATAGGAAACACAGTAGAGTAGAAGTGTGCCCTTTTCTCAAATCAGAGCTTGTTTCTTGTAAGGCAAGCTAGCGTTTGTTTCCCAGTCCTAAGTGGAGTTGAATCACATGCAGTTACTGGTCCTAAGAGCCAGAGTTGTTTTCTGGTAAGAAGGGTCACTATTGTGCTCCCATTGCTCTACACAGTACAAATAGCACTCGTCTGTTCCCAGCAAGTACAGTGTATTGGACTGAAGAGGAGCTACTGTTCTCGTCAGTTTCCTAAGCAGAGTTGAACTAGATATGGCCCGTGTGTGTAGGAAGCACAGTTCTTTTGTTCTGAGCAATCTCACTGTTCTGGCCCTATAGGAAACACAGTAGAGTACACGAGTGCTCTTTTCTCAAAAGCAGAGTGTGTTTCTTGTAAGGCGAAATAGCATTTTTTTCCCAGTCCTAAATGGAGTTGAATCACATGCAGTTTCTGGTCCTACCAGCAAGAGTTGTTTTCTGGTAAAAAGAGTCACTATTGTGCTCCCAATTCCGTACACAGTGCAAATAGCACTCGCGTCTGTTCCCAGCAAGTACAGTGTATTGGACTGAAGAGGAGCTACTGTTCTTGTCAGTTTCCTAAGCAGAGTTGAACTAGATATGGCCCGTGTGTGCAGGAAACACAGTTCTTTTGTTCTGAGCAAGCTCTCTATTCTGGCCCTATAGGAAACACAGTAGTGTAGAAGAGTGCTATTTTCTCAGAAGCAGAGTGTGTTTCTTGTAAGACGAGCTAGTGTTTGTTTCCAAGTCCTAAATGGAGTTGAATCACATGCAGTATCTGGTCGTACAAGCAAGAGTTATTTTCTGGTAAGAAGAGTCACTATTGCGCTCCCATTGCTGTACACAGTGCAAATAGCACTGGCTTCTGTTCCCAGCATGTACAGTGTATTGGACTAAAGAGGATCTACTGTTCTTGTCAGTTTCCTAAGCAGAATTGAACTGGATATGGCCATTTGTGTAGGAAGCACAATTATTTTGTTCTGAGCAATCTCACTGTACTGGCCCAATAGGAAACACAGTAGAGTAGAAGAATGCTCTTTTCTCAAAAGCAGAGTGTGTTTCTTGTAAGGCGAGCCAGCGTTTGTTTCCCAGTCCTAAATGGAGTTGAATCACATGAAGTTTTTGGTCCTATGAGCAAGAGTTGTTTTCTGGTAAGGAAAGTCACTATTGCGCTCCCGTTGACATACACAGTGCAAATAGCACTCGCGTCTGTTCCCAGCAAGTACAGTGTATTGGACTGAAGATGAGCTACTGTTCTTGTCAGTTTCCTAAGCAGAGTTGAACTAGATATGGCCCGTGTGCGTATGAAGCACAGTTCTTTTGTTCTGAGCAAGCTCACTGTTCGGACCCCATAGGACTCGAAGTAGATAAGAAGAGTGCTCTTTTCTCAAAAGCAGAGTGTGTTTTTTGTAAGGCAAGCTATTTTTTTGTTTCCCAGTCCTAAATGAATTTGAATCACATGCAGTTTATGGTCCTACGAGTATAGTTATTTTTTGGTAAGAAGAGTCACTATTGCGCTCCCAATGCCATACACAGTACAAATAGCACTTGCGTCTGTTCCAATCAAGTACAGTGTATTGGACTGAAGAGGAGCTACTGTTCTTGTCAGTTTCCTAAGGAGAGTTGAACTAGATATGGCCCGTGTTTATAGGAAGCACAGTTCTTTTGTTCTGAGCAAGCTCACTGTTCGGACCCCATAGGAAACACAGCAGAGTAGAAGAGTGCTCTTTTCTCAAAAGCAGAGTGTGCTTCTTGTAAGGCGAGCTAGCGTTTGCTTCCCAGACCTAAATGGATTTGAATCACATGCAGTTTCTGGTCCTACGATCAAGAGTTGATTTCTCATAAGAAGAGTCACTATTTCGCTCCCATTGTCATACACAGGGGAAATAGCACTGGCGTCTGTTCCCAGCATGTACAGTGTATTGGACTGAAGAGGATCTACTGTTCTTGTCAGTTACCGATGCAGAGTTGAACTAGACATGGCCCGTGTGTGTAGGAAGCACATTTCTTTTGTTCTGAGCAAGCTTACTGTTCTGGCCCTATAGGAAAAACAATAGAGTAGAAGAGTACTCGTTTCTCAAAAGCAGAGTTTGTTTCTTGTAAGGCGAGCTAGCGTTTGTTTCCCAGTCCTAAATGGAGTGAATCACATGCAGTCTCTGGTCCTACAAGCAAGAGTATTTTCTGGTAAGAAGAGTCACTATTGCGCTCCCATTGTCATACACAGGTCAAATTGCACTGGCATTTGTTCCCAGCATGTACAGTGTATTGGACTGAAGAGGATCTACTCTTCTTGTCAGGTTCCTAAGCAGAGTTGAACTAGATATGGCCCGTGTGTGTAGGAAGCACATTTCTTTTGTTCTGAGCAAGCTCACTGTTCTGGCCCTATAGGAAACACAGTAGAGTAGAAGAGTGCTCTTTTCTCAAAAGCAGAGTGCGTTTCTTGTAAGGCAAGCTTGCGTTTGTTTCCCAGTCCTAAATGGAGTTGAATCCCATGCAGTTTCTGGTCCTAGGAGCAAGAGTTGTTTTCTGGTAAGAAGAGTTTCTATTGTGCTCCCATTGTCATACACAGTGCAAAAAGCACTGGCATCTGTTCCCAGCAAGTACAGTGTATTGGACTGAAGAGGAGCTACTGTTCTCGTCAGTTTCCTAAGCAGAGTTGAACTAGATATGGCCCGTGTGTGTAGGAAGCACAGTTCTTTTGTTCTGAGCAAGCTCACTGTTCTGGCCCTATGGGAAACACAGTAGAGTACAAGAGTGCTCTTTTCTCAAAAGCAGAGTGTGTTTCTTGTAAGGCGAGATAGCATTTGTTTCCCAGTCCTAAAAGGAGTTGAATCACATGCAGTTTCTGGTCCTATGAGCAAGA
Organism: Peromyscus eremicus; assembly: GCF_949786415.1. Classification (NCBI taxonomy): domain Eukaryota; kingdom Metazoa; phylum Chordata; class Mammalia; order Rodentia; family Cricetidae; genus Peromyscus; species Peromyscus eremicus. The sequence continues at coordinate 39,574 of NW_026735192.1, read as the reverse complement.
GTTGTTTTCTGGTAAGAAGAGTCACTATTGTGTTCCCATTTCTGTACACAGTACAAATAGCACTCGTCTGTTCCCAGCAAGTACAGTGTATTGGACTGAAGAGGAGCTACTGTTCTCGTCAGTTTCCTAAGCAGAGTTGAACTAGATATGGCCCGTGTTTGTAGGAAGCACAGTTCTTTGGTCTGAGCAAGCTCACTGTTCTGGCGCTATAGGAAAGACAGTAGAGTACAAGAGTGCTCTTTTCTCAAAAGCAGAGTGTGTTTCTTGTAAGGCTAGCTAGCGTTTGTTTCTCAGTCCTAAGTGGAGTTGAATAACATGCAGTTTCTGGTCCTAAGAGCCAGAGTTGTTTTCTGGTAAGAAGGGTCACTATTGTGCTCCGATTGCTGTACACAGTACAAATAGCACTCGTCTGTTCCCAGCAAGTACAGTGTATTGGACTGAAGAGGAGCTACTGTTCTCGTCAGTTTCCTAAGCAGAGTTGAACTAGATATGGCCCGTGTTTGTAGGAAGCACAGTTCTTTGGTCTGAGCAAGCTCACTGTTCTGGCGCTATAGGAAAGACAGTAGAGTAGAAGAGTGCTCTTTTCTCAAAAGCAGAGTGTGTTTCTTGTAAGGCTAGCTAGCGTTTGTTTCCCAGTCCTAAATGGAGTTGAATCACATGCAGTTTCTGGTCCTTTGAGCAAGAGTTGTTTTCTGGTAAGAAGAGACACTATTGGGCTCCCATTGTCATACACAGGGCAAATAGCACGAGCGTCTGTTCCCAGCATGTAGAGTGTATTGGACTGAAGAGGTGCTACTGTTCTTGTCAGTTTCCTAAGCAGAATTGAACTGGATATGGCCATGTGTATAGGAAGCACAGTTCTTTTGTTCTGAGCAAAATCACTGTACTGGCCCTATAGGAAACACAGTAGAGTAGAAGAGTGCTCTTTTCTCAAAAGCAGAGTGTGTTTCTTGTGAGGCAAGCCAGCGTTTGTTTCCCAGTCCTAAATGGAGATGAATCACATGCATTGTTTGGTCCTACGAGCAAGAGTTGTTTTCTGGTAAGGAAAGTCACTATTGTGCTCCCATTGCCATACACAGTGCAAATAGCACTCGCGTCTGTTCTCAGCAAGTACTGTGTATTGGACTGAAGTGGAGCTACTGTTGTTGTCAGTTTCCTAAGCAGAGTTGAACTAGATATGGCCCGTGTTTGTAGGAAGCACAGTTTTTTTGTTCTGAGCAAGCTCACTGTTCTGGCCCTATAGGAAACACAGTAGAATAGAGGAGGGCTCTTTTCTCAAAAGCAGAGTGTGTTTCTTGTGAGGCAAGCTAGTGTTTGTTTCCAATTCAGAAATGGAGTTGAATCCCATGAAGTTTCTAGTCAAACGAGCAAGAGTTGTTTTCTGGTAAGAAGAGTCACTATTGCGCTCCCATTGTCATACACAGTGCAAATAGCACTCGCGTCTGTTCCCAGCAAGTACAGTGTATTGGACTGAACGGGATCTACTATTCTTGTCAGTTTCCTAAGCAGAATTGAATTAGATATGGCCCGTGTGTGTAGGAAGCACAGTTCTTTTGTTCTGAGCAAGCTCACTGTTCGGACCCCATAGGAAACACAGTAGAGTAGAAGTGTGCCCTTTTCTCAAATCAGAGCTTGTTTCTTGTAAGGCAAGCTAGCGTTTGTTTCCCAGTCCTAAGTGGAGTTGAATCACATGCAGTTTCTGGTCCTAGGAGCCAGAGTTGTTTTCTGGTAAGAAGGGTCACTATTGTGCTCCCATTGCTGTACACAGTACAAATAGCACTCTTCTGTTCCCAGCAAGTACAGTGTATTGGACTGAAGAGGAGCTACTGTTCTCATCAGTTTCCTAAGCAGAGTTGAACTAGATATGGCCCGTGTGTGTAGGAAGCACAGTTCTTTTGTTCTGAACAAGCTCACTGTTCTGGCCCTATAGGAAACAGAGTAGAGTACAAGAGTGCTCTTTTCTCAAAAGCAGAGTGTGTTTCTTGTAAGGCGAAATAGCATTTGTTTCCCAGTCCTAAATGGAGTTGAATCACATGCAGTTTCTGGTCCTACCAGCAAGAGTTGTTTTCTGGTAAAAAGAGTCACTATTGCGCTCCCAATTCCGTACACAGTGCAAATAGCACTCGCGTCTGTTCCCAGCAAGTACAGTGTATTGGACTGAAGAGGAGCTACTGTTCTTGTCAGTTTCCTAAGCAGAGTTGAACTAGATATGGCCCGTGTGTGCAGGAAGCACAGTTCTTTTGTTCTGAGCAAGCTCTCTGTTCTGGCCCTATAGGAAACACAGTAGAGTAGAAGAGTGCTCTTTTCTCAGAAGCAGAGTGTGTTTCTTGTAAGACGAGCTAGTGTTTGTTTCCAAGTCCTAAATGGAGTTGAATCACATGCAGTCTAGTTGTACGAGCAAGAGTTATTTTCTGGTAAGAAGAGTCACTATTGTGCTCCCATTGCTGTACACAGTGCAAATAGCACTGGCGTCTGTTCCCAGCATGTACAGTGTATTGGACTGAAGAGGAGCTACTGATCTTGTCATTTTCCTAAGCAGAATTGAACTGGATATGGCCATTTGTGTAGGAAGCACAATTCTTTTGTTCTGAGCAAGCTCACTGTACTGGCCCAATAGGAAACACAGTAGAGTAGAAGAATGCTCTTTTCTCAAAAGCAGAGTGTGTTTCTTGTAAGGCGAGCCAGTGTTTGTTTCCCAGTCCTAAATGGAGTTGAATCACATGCAGTTTTTGGTCCTATGAGCAAGAGTTGTTTTCTGGTAAGGAAAGTCACTATTGCGCTCCCCTTGACATACACAGTGCAAATAGCACTCGCGTCTGTTCCCAGCAAGTACAGTGTATTGGACTGAAGATGAGCTACTGTTCTTGTCAGTTTCCTAAGCAGAGTTGAACTAGATATGGCCCGTGTGCGTAGGAAGCACAGTTCTTTTGTTCTGAGCAAGCTCACTGTTCGGACCCCATAGGACTCATAGTAGAGAAGAAGAGTGCTCTTTTCTCAAAAGCAGAGTGTGTTTCTTGTAAGGCGAGCTAGTTTTTTGTTTCCCAGTCCTAAATGATTTTGAATCACATGCAGTTTCTTGTCATACGAGTAGAGTTTTTTTTTTTGGTAAGAAGAGTCACTATTGCGATCCCAATGCCATACACAGTACAAATAGCACTTGCGTCTATTCCAATCAAGTACAGTGTATTGGACTGATGAGGAGCTACTGTTCTTGTCAGTTTCCTAAACAGAGTTGAACTAGATATGGCCCGTGTGTATAGGAAGCACAGTTCTTTTGTTCTGAACAAGTTCACTGTTCGGACCCCATAGGAAACACAGTAGAGTAGAAGAGTGCTCTTTTCTCAAAGGCAGAGTGTGTTTCTTGTAAGGCGAGCTACCTTTTGTTTCCCAGTCCTAAATGAATTTGAATCACATGCAGTTTCTGGTCCTACGAGTAGAGTTATTTTTTGGTAAGAAGAGTCACTATTGCGCTCCCAATGTCATACACAGTACAAATAGCACTTGCGTCTGTTCCAATCAAGTACAGTGTATTGGACTGAAGAGGAGCTACTGTCTTGTCAGTTTACTAAGCAGAGTTGAACTAGATATGGCCCTTGTGTATGAAGCACATTTCTTGTTTTCTGAGCAAGCTCACTGTTCTGGCCCTATAGGAAACACAGTAGAGTAGAAGAGTGCTCTTTTCTCAAAAGCACAGTGTGTTTCTTGTAAGGCAAGCTAGCGTTTGTTTCCCAGTCCTAAATGGAGTTGAATCCCATGCAGTTTCTGGTCCTAGGAGCAAGAGTTGTTTTGTGGTAAGAAGAGTCACTATTGCGCTCCCATTGTCATACACAGTGCAAATAGCACTGGCATCTGATCCCAGCAAGTACAGTGTATTGGACTGAAGAGGAGCTACTCTTCTCTTCAATTTCCTAAGCAGAGTTGAACTAGATATGGCCCGTGATTGTAGGAAGCACAGTTCTTTTGTTCTGAGCAAGCTCACTGTTCTGGCCTTATAGGAAACACAGTAGAGTACAAGAGTGCTCTTTTCTCAAAAGCAGAGTGTGCTTCTTGTAAGGCGAGATAGCATTTGTTTCCCAGTCCTAAATGGAGTTGAATCACATGCAGTTTCTGGTCCTACGAGCAAGAGTTTTTTTCTGGTAAAAAGTGTCACTATTGCGCTCCCATTGCCATACACAGTGCAAATATCACTCGCTTCTGTTCCCAAAAAGTACAGTGTATTGGACTGAAGAGGAGCTACTGTTCTTGTCAGTTTCCTAAGCAGAGTTGAACTAGATATGGCCCGTGTGTGCAGGAAGCACAGTTCTTTTGTTCTGAGCAAGCTCACTGTTCTGGCTCTATAGGAAACACAGTAGAGTAGAAGAGTACTCTTTTCTCAAAAGCACAGTGTGTTTCTTGTAAAACGAGCTAACGTTTGTTTCCCAGTCCTAAATGGATTTGAATCACATGCAGTTTCTGGTCCTACAAGCAAGAGAATTTTCTGGTAAGAAGAGTCAGTATTGCGCTACCATTGTCATACACAGGGCAAATAGCACTGGCATTTGTTCCCAGCATGTACAGTGTATTGGACTGAAGAGGATCTATTGTTCTTTTCAGGTTCCTAAGCAGAGTTGAACTAGATATGGCCCGTGTGTGCATGAAGCACATTTCTTTTGTTCTGTGCAAGCAAACTGTTCTGGCCCTGTAGGAAACACAGTAGAGTAGAAGAGTGCTCTTTTCTCAAAAGCAGAGCTTGTTTCTTGTAAGGCAAGCTAGGGTTTGTTTCCCAGTCCTAAGTAGAGTTGAATCACATGCAGTTTCAGGTCCTAAGAGCCTGACTTGTTTTCTGGTAAGAAGAGTCACTATTGTGTTCCCATTTTTGTACACAGTGCAAATAGCATTCACGTCTGTTCCCAGCAAGTACAGTGTATTGGACTGAAGAGGAGCTACGGTTCTCATCAGTTTCCTAAGCAGAGTGGAACTAGATATGGCCCGTGTGTGTAGGAGGCACATTTCTTTTGTTCTGAGCAAGCTCACTGTTCTGGCCCCATATGAAAAACAGTAGAGTACAAGAGTGCTCTTTTCTCAAAAGCAGAGTGTGTTTCTTGTAAGGCGAGATAGCATTTGTTTCCCTGTCCTAAATGGAGTTGAATCACATGCAGTTTCTGGTCCTATGAGCAAGAGTTGTTTTCTGGTAAAAAGAGTCACTGTTGCGCTCCCAATGCCATACACAGTGCAAATAGCACTCGCGTCTGTTCCCAGGAAGTACAGTGTATTGGACTGAAGAGGAGCTACTGTTCTTGTCAGTTTCCTAAGCAGAGTTGAACTAGATATGGCCCGTGTGTGCAGGAAGCACAGTTCTTTTGTTCAGAGCAAGCTCACTCTTCTGGCCCTATAGGAAACACAGTAGGAGTAGAAGAGTGCTCTTTTCTCAAAAGCAGAGTATGTTTCTTGTAAGGCGAGCTGGTGTTTGTTTCCCAGTCCTAAATGGAGTTGAATCACATGCAGTTTTTGGTCCTACGCGCAAGAGTTGTTTTCTGGTAAGGAAAGTCACTATTGCGCTCCCATTGCCAAACACAGTGCAAATAGCACTCGCATGTGTTCCCAGCAAGTACAGTGTATTGGACTGAAGAGAAGCTACTGTTCTTGTCAGTTAGCTAAGCAGAATTGAACTGGATATGGCCATTTGTGTAGGAAGGACAGTTCTTTTGTTCTGAGCAAGCTCACTGTACTGACCCTATAGGAAACACAGTAGAGTAGAAGAGTGCTCTTTTCTGAAAAGCCGAGTGTGTTTCTTGTAAGGCGAGCCAGAGTTTGTTTCCCAGTCCTAAATGGAGTTGAATCACATGCAGTTTTTGGTCCTACGAGCAAGAGTTGTTTTCTGGTAAGAAGAGTCACTATTGTGCTCCCATTTCTGTACACAGTGCAAATAGCACTCGCGTCTGTTCCCAGCAAGTACAGTGTATTGCACTGAAGAGGAGCTACAGTTCTCGTCAGTTTCCTAAGCAGAGTTGAACTAGATATGGCCCGTGTGTGTAGCAGGCACAGTTCTTTTGTTCTGAGCAAGCTCACTGTTCTGGCCTTATAGGAAACACAGTAGAGTACAAGAGTGCTCTTTTCTCAAAAACAGAGTGTGTTTCTTGTAAGGCAAGATAGCATTTGTTTCCCAGTCCTAAATGGAGTTGAATCACATGCAGTTTCTGGTCCTACGAGCAAGAGTTTTTTTCTGGTAAAAAGTGTCACTATTGCGCTCCCATTGCCATACACAGTGCAAATATCACTCGCTTCTGTTCCCAGGAAGTACAGTGTATTGGACTGAAAAGGAGCTACTGTTCTTGTCAGTTTCCTAAGCAGAGTTGAACTAGATATGGCCCGTGTGTGCAGGAAGCACAGTTCTTTTGTTCTGAGCAAGCTCACTGTTCTGGCTCTATAGGAAACACAGTAGAGTAGAAGAGTGCTCTTTTCTCAAAAGCAGAGTATGTTTCTTGTAAGGCGAGCTGGTGTTTGTTTCCCAGTCCTAAATGGAGTTGAATCACATGCAGTTTTTGGTCCTACGCGCAAGAGTTGTTTTCTGGTAAGGAAAGTCACTATTGCGCTCCCTTTGACATACAGGGTGCAAATAGCACTCGCGTCTGTTCCCAGCAACTGCAGTGTATTGGACTGAAGAGGAGCTACTGTTCTTGTCAGTTTCCTAAGCAGAGTTGAACTAGATATGGCCCGTGTGCGTAGGAAGCACAGTTCTTTTGTTCTGAGCAAGCTCACTGTTCGGACCACATAGGACTCGAAGTAGAGAAGAAGAGTGCTCTTTTCTCAAAAGCAGAGTGTGTTTCTTGTAAGGAAAGCTAGTTTTTTGTTTCCCAGTCCTAAATGAATTTGAATCACATGCAGTTGTTGGTCCTAGGAATAGAGTTATTTTTTGGTAAGAAGAGTCACTATTGCGCTCCCAATGCCATACACAGTACAAATAGCACTTGTGTCTGTTCCAATCAAGTACAGTGTATTGGACTGAAGAGGAGCTACTGTTCTCGTCAGTTTCCTAAGCAGAATTGAACTAGATATGGCCCGTGTGTGTATGAAGCACATTTCTTTTGTTCTGAGCAAGCTCACTGTTCTGGCCCTATAGGAATCACAGTAGAGTAGAAGAGTGCTCTTTTCTCAAAAGCAGAGTGTGTTTCTTGTAAGGCAAGCTAGTGTTTGTTTCCCAGTCCTAAATGGTGTTGAATCCCATGCAGTTTCTGGTCCTAGGAGCAAGAGTTGTTTTGTGGTAAGAAGAGTCACTATTGCGCTCCCATTGTCATACACAGTGCAAATAGCACTGGCATCTGTTCCCAGCAAGGACAGTGTATTGGACTGAAGAGGAGCTACTGTTCTCATCAGTTTCCTAAGCAGAGTTGAACTAGATATGGCCCGTGAGTGTAGGAAGCACAGTTCTTTTGTTCTGAGCAAGCTCACTGTTCTGGCCCTATGGGAAACACAGTAGAGTACAAGAGTGCTCTTTTCTCAAAAGCAGAGTGTGTTTCTTGTAAGGCGAGCTAGCGTTTGTTTTTCAGTCCTAAATGGAGTTGAATCACATGCAGTTTCTGGTCCTAAGAGCCAGAGTTGTTTTCTGGTAAGAAGGGTCACTATTGTGCTCCCATTGCTGTACACAGTACAAATAGCACTTGTCTGTTCCCAGCAAGTACAGTGTATTGGACTGAAGAGGAGCTACTGTTCTCGTCAGTTTCCTAAGCAGAGTTGAACTAGATATGGCCCGTGTTTGTAGGAAGCACAGTTCTATGGTCTGAGCAAGCTCACTGTTCTGGCGCTATAGGAAAGACAGTAGAGTACAAGAGTGCTCTTTTCTCAATGCAGAGTGTGTTTCTTGTAAGGCTAGCTAGCGTTTGTTTCCCAGTCCTAAATGGAGTTGAATCACATGCAGTTTCTGGTCCTATGAGGAAGAGTTGTTTTCTGGTAAGAAGAGACACTATTGGGCTCCCATTGTCATACACAGGGCAAGTAGCACGAGCGTCTGTTCCCAGCATGTAGAGTGTATTGGACTTAAGAGGAGCTACTGTTCTTGTCAGTTTCCTAAGCAGAATTGAACTGGATATGGCCATGTGTATAGTAAGCACAGTTCTTTTGTTCTGAGCAAAATCACTGTACTGGCCCTATAGGAAACACAGTAGAGTAGAAGAGTGCTCTTTTCACAAAAGCAGAGTGTGTTTCTTGTGAGGCGAGCCAGCGTTTGTTTCCCAGTCCTAAATGGAGATGAATCACATGCATTGTTTGGTCCTACGAGCAAGATTTTTTTTCTGGTAAGGAAAGTCACTATTGCGCTCCCATAGCCATACACAGTGCAAATAGCACTCGCGTCTGTTCTCAGCAAGTACAGTGTATTGGACTGAAGTGGAGCTACTGTTGTTGTCAGTTTCTTAAGCAGAGTTGAACTAGATATGGCCCGTGTGTGTAGGAAGCACAGTTTTTTTGTTCTGAGCAAGCTCACAGTTCTGGCCCTATAGGAAACACAGTAGAGTAGAGGAGGGCTCTTTTCTCAAAAGAAGAGTGTGTTTCTTGTGAGGCAAGCTAGTGTTTGTTTCCAATTCAGTAATGGAGTTGAATCCCATGAAGTTTCTAGTCAAACGAGCAAGAGTTGTTTTCTGGTAAGAAGAGTCACTATTGCGCTCCCATTGTCATACACAGTGCAAATAGCACTCGCATCTGTTCCCAGCAAGTACAGTGTAGGGACTGAAGGGGATCTACTATTCTTGTCAGTTGCCTAAGCAGAATTGAACTAGATATGGCCCGTGTGTGTAGGAAGCACAGTTCTTTTGTTCTGAGCAAGCTCACTGTTCGGACCCCATAGGAAACACAGTAGAGTAGAAGTGTGCCCTTTTCTCAAATCAGAGCTTGTTTCTTGTAAGGCAAGCTAGCGTTTGTTTCCCAGTCCTAAGTGGAGTTGAATCACATGCAGTTACTGGTCCTAAGAGCCAGAGTTGTTTTCTGGTAAGAAGGGTCACTATTGTGCTCCCATTGCTCTACACAGTACAAATAGCACTCGTCTGTTCCCAGCAAGTACAGTGTATTGGACTGAAGAGGAGCTACTGTTCTCATCAGTTTCCTAAGCAGAGTTGAACTAGATATGGCCCGTGTGTGTAGGAAGCACAGTTCTTTTGTTCTGAGCAATCTCACTGTTCTGGCCCTATAGGAAACACAGTAGAGTACAAGAGTGCTCTTTTCTCAAAAGCAGAGTGTGTTTCTTGTAAGGCAAAATAGCATTTTTTTCCCAGTCCTAAATGGAGTTGAATCACATGCAGTTTCTGGTCCTACCAGCAAGAGTTGTTTTCTGGTAAAAAGAGTCACTATTGTGCTCCCAATTCCGTACACAGTGCAAATAGCACTCGCGTCTGTTCCCAGCAAGTACAGTGTATTGGACTGAAGAGGAGCTACTGTTCTTGTCAGTTTCCTAAGCAGAGTTGAACTAGATATGGCCCGTGTGTGCAGGAAACACAGTTCTTTTGTTCTGAGCAAGCTCTCTATTCTGGCCCTATAGGAAACACAGTAGTGTAGAAGAGTGCTATTTTCTCAGAAGCAGAGTGTGTTTCTTGTAAGACGAGCTAGTGTTTGTTTCCAAGTCCTAAATGGAGTTGAATCACATGCAGTTTCTGGTCGTACAAGCAAGAGTTATTTTCTGGTAAGAAGAGTCACTATTGCGCTCCCAATGCTGTACACAGTGCAAATAGCACTGGCTTCTGTTCCCAGCATGTACAGTGTATTGGACTAAAGAGGATCTACTGTTCTTGTCAGTTTCCTAAGCAGAATTGAACTGGATATGGCCATTTGTGTAGGAAGCACAATTATTTTGTTCTGAGCAATCTCACTGTACTGGCCCAATAGGAAACACAGTAGAGTAGAAGAATGCTCTTTTCTCAAAAGCAGAGTGTGTTTCTTGTAAGGCGAGCCAGCGTTTGTTTCCCAGTCCTAAATGGAGTTGAATCACATGAAGTTTTTGGTCCTATGAGCAAGAGTTGTTTTCTGGTAAGGAAAGTCACTATTGCGCTCCCGTTGACATACACAGTGCAAATAGCACTCGCGTCTGTTCCCAGCAAGTACAGTGTATTGGACTGAAGATGAGCTACTGTTCTTGTCAGTTTCCTAAGCAGAGTTGAACTAGATATGGCCTGTGTGCGTATGAAGCACAGTTCTTTTGTTCTGAGCAAGCTCACTGTTCGGACCCCATAGGACTCGAAGTAGAGAAGAAGAGTGCTCTTTTCTCAAAAGCAGAGTGTGTTTCTTGTAAGGCAAGCTATTTTTTTGTTTCCCAGTCCTAAATGAATTTGAATCACATGCAGTTTATGGTCCTACGAGTATAGTTATTTTTTGGTAAGAAGAGTCACTATTGCGCTCCCAATGCCATACACAGTACAAATAGCACTTGCGTCTGTTCCAATCAAGTACAGTGTATTGGACTGAAGAGGAGCTACTGTTCTTGTCAGTTTCCTAAGCAGAGTTGAACTAGATATGGCCCGTGTTTATAGGAAGCACAGTTCTTTTGTTCTGAGCAAGCTCACTGTTCGGACCCCATAGGAAACACAGCAGAGTAGAAGAGTGCTCTTTTCTCAAAAGCAGAGTGTGCTTCTTGTAAGGCGAGCTAGCGTTTGCTTCCCAGACCTAAATGGATTTGAATCACATGCAGTTTCTGGTCCTACGATCAAGAGTTGATTTCTCATAAGAAGAGTCACTATTTCGCTCCCATTGTCATACACAGGGGAAATAGCACTGGCGTCTGTTCCCAGCATGTACAGTGTATTGGACTGAAGAGGATCTACTGTTCTTGTCAGTTACCGATGCAGAGTTGAACTAGATATGGCCCGTGTGTGTAGGAAGCACATTTCTTTTGTTCTGAGCAAGCTTACTGTTCTGGCCCTATAGGAAAAACAATAGAGTAGAAGAGTACTCGTTTCTCAAAAGCAGAGTTTGTTTCTTGTAAGGCGAGCTAGCGTTTGTTTCCCAGTCCTAAATGGAGTGAATCACATGCAGTCTCTGGTCCTACAAGCAAGAGTATTTTCTGGTAAGAAGAGTCACTATTGCGCTCCCATTGTCATACACAGGTCAAATTGCACTGGCATTTGTTCCCAGCATGTACAGTGTATTGGACTGAAGAGGATCTACTGTTCTTGTCAGGTTCCTAAGCAGAGTTGAACTAGATATGGCCCGTGAGTGTAGGAAGCACATTTCTTTTGTTCTGAGCAAGCTCACTGTTCTGGCCCTATAGGAAACACAGTAGAGTAGAAGAGTGCTCTTTTCTCAAAAGCAGAGTGCGTTTCTTGTAAGGCAAGCTTGCGTTTGTTTCCCAGTCCTAAATGGAGTTGAATCCCATGCAGTTTCTGGTCCTACGAGTAGAGTTATTTTTTGGTAAGAAGAGTCACTATTGCGCTCGCAATGCCATACACAGTACAAATAGCACTTGCATCTGTTCCAATCAAGTACAGTGTATTGGACTGAAGAGGAGCTACTGTCTTGTCAGTTTACTAAGCAGAGTTGAACTAGATATGGCCCGTGTGTATGAAGCACATTTCTTGTGTTCTGAGCAAGCTCACTGTTCTGGCCCTATAGGAAACACAGTAGAGTAGAAGAGTACTCTTTTCTCAAAAGCAGAGTGTGTTTCTTGTAAGGCAAGCTAGCGTTTGTTTCCCAGTCCTAAATGGGGTTGAATCCCTTGCAGTTTCTGGTCCTAGGAGCAAGAGTTGTTTTGTGGTAAGAAGAGTCACTATTGCGCTCTCATTGTCATACACAGTGCAAATAGCACTGGCGTCTGTTCCCAGCAAGTACAGTGTATTGGACTGAAGGGGATCTACTGTTCTTGTCAGGTTCCTAAGCAGAGTTGAACTAGTTTTGGCCCGTGTGTAGGAAGCACAGTTCTTTTGTTCTGAGCAAGCTCACTGTTCGGACCCCATAGGAAACACAGTAGAGTAGAAGTGTGCCCTTTTCTCAAAAGCAGAGCTCGTTTCTTGTAAGCCAAGCTAGCGTTTGTTTCCCAGTCCTAAGTGGAGTTGAATCACATGCAGTTTCTGGTCCTAAGAACCAGAGTTGTTTTCTGGTAAGAAGTGTCACTATTGTGCTCCCTTTGCTGTACACAGTGCAAAAAGCACTCACGTCTGTTCCCAGCAAGTACAGTGTATTGGACTGAAGAGGAGCTACGGTTCTCGTCAGTTTCCTAAGCAGAGTTGAACTAGATAGATATGGCCCGTGTGTGTAGGAAGCACAGTTCTTTTGTTCTGAGCAAGCTCACTGTTCTGGCCCTATAGGAAACACAGTAGAGTACAAGAGTGCTCTTTTCTCAAAAGCAGAGTGTGTTTCTTGTAAGGCGAGATAGCATTTGTTTCCCAGTCCTAAATGGAGTTGAATGACATGCAGTTTCTGGTCCTACGAGCAAGAGTTGTTTTCTGGGAAAAAGAGTCACTATTGTGCTCCCAATGCCGTACACAGTGCAAATAGCACTCGCGTCTATTCCCAGCAAGTATAGTATATTGGACTGAAGAGGAGCTACTGTTCTTGTCAGTTTCCTAAGCAGAGTTGAACTAGATATGGCCCATGTGTGCAGGAAGCACAGTTCTTTGGTTCTGAGCATGCTCACTGTTCTGGCCCTGTAGGAAACACAGTAGAGTAGAAGAGTGCTCTTTTCTCAAAAGCAGAGTGTGTTTCTTGTAAGCCAAGCTAGCATTTGTTTCCCAGTCCTAAATGGAGTTGAATCCCATGCAGTTTCTGGTCCTAGGAGCAAGAGTTGTTTTGTGGTAAGAAGAGTCACTATTGCGCTCTCATTGTCATACACAGGGCAAATAGCACTGGCGTCTGTTCCCAGCAAGTACAGTGTATTGGACTGAAGAGGATCTACTGTTCTTGTCAGTTTCCTAAGCAGAATTCAACTAGTTTTGGCCCGTGTGTAGGAAGCACAGTTCTTTTGTTCTGAGCAAGCTCACTGTTCGGACCCCATAGGAAAAACCGTAGTGTAGAAGTGTGCCCTTTTCTCAAAAGCATAGCTCGTTTCTTGTAAGCCAAGCTAGCGTTTGTTTCCCAGTCCTATGTGGAGTTGAATCACATGCAGTTTCTGGTCCTAAGAACCAGAGTTGTTTTCTGGTAAGAAGTGTCACTATTGTGCTCCCTTTGCTATACACAGTGCAAAAAGCACTCGCGTCTGATCCCAGCAAGTACAGTGTATTGGACTGAAGAGGAGCTACGGTTCTCATCAGTTTCCTAAGCAGAGTTGAACTAGATAGATATGGCCTGTGTGTGTAGGAAGCACAGTCCTTTTGTTCTGAGCAAGCTCACTGTTCTGGCCCTATACGAAACACAGTAGAGTACAAGAGTGCTCTTTTCTCAAAAGCAGAGTGTGTTTCTTGTAAGGCGAGATAGCATTTGTTTCCCAGTCCTAAATGGAGTTGAATCACATGCAGTTTCTGGTCCTACGAGCAAGAGTTGTTTTCTGGGAAAAAGAGTCACTATTGTGCTCCCAATGCCGTACACAGTGCAAACAGCACTCGCGTCTATTCCCAGCACGTATAGTATATTGGACTGAAGAGGAGCTACTGTTCTTGTCAGTTTCCTAAGCAGAGTTGAACTAGATATGGCCCGTGTGTGCAGGGAGCACAGTTCTTTTGTTCTGAGTATGCTCACTGTTCTGGCCCTGTAGGAAACACAGTAGAGTAGAAGAGTGCTCTTTTCTCAGAAGCAGAGTGTGTTTCTTGTAAGACGAGCTAGTGTTTGTTTCCAAGTCCTAAATGGAGTTGAATCACATGCAGTTTCTGGTCGTACAAGCAAGAGTTATTTTCTGGTAAGAAGAGTCACTATTGCACTCCCATTGCTGTACACAGTGCAAATAGCACTGGCTTCTGTTCCCAGCATGTACAGCTTATTGGACTAAAGAGGATCTACTGTTCTTGTCAGTTTCCTAAGCAGAATTGAACTGGATATGGCCATTTGTGTAGGAAGCACAATTATTTTGTTCTGAGCAATCTCACTGTACTGGCCCTATAGCAAACACAGTAGAGTACAAGAGTGCTCTTTTCTCAAAAGCAGAGTGTGTTTCTTGTAAGGCAAAATAGCATTTTTTTCCCAGTCCTAAATGGAGTTGAATCACATGCAGTTTCTGGTCCTACCAGCAAGAGTTGTTTTCTGGTAAAAAGAGTCACTATTGTGCTCCCAATTCCGTACACAGTGCAAATAGCACTCGCGTCTGTTCCCAGCAAGTACAGTGTATTGGACTGAAGAGGAGCTACTGTTCTTGTCAGTTTCCTAAGCAGAGTTGAACTAGATATGGCCCGTGTGTGCAGGAAACACAGTTCTTTTGTTCTGAGCAAGCTCTCTATTCTGGCCCTATAGGAAACACAGTAGTGTAGAAGAGTGCTATTTTCTCAGAAGCAGAGTGTGTTTCTTGTAAGACGAGCTAGTGTTTGTTTCCAAGTCCTAAATGGAGTTGAATCACATGCAGTTTCTGGTCGTACAAGCAAGAGTTATTTTCTGGTAAGAAGAGTCACTATTGCGCTCCCATTGCTGTACACAGTGCAAATAGCACTGGCTTCTGTTCCCAGCATGTACAGTGTATTGGACTAAAGAGGATCTACTGTTCTTGTCAGTTTCCTAAGCAGAATTGAACTGGATATGGCCATTTGTGTAGGAAGCACAATTATTTTGTTCTGAGCAATCTCACTATACTGGCCCAATAGGAAACACAGTAGAGTAGAAGAGTGCTCTTTTCTCAAAAGCAGAGTGTGTTTCATGTAAGGCGAGCTGGTGTTTGTTTCCCAGTCCTCAATGGAGTTGAATCACATGCAGTTTTTGGTCCTACGTGCAAGAGTTGTTTTCTGGTAAGGAAAGTCACTATTGCGCTCCCATTGCCAAACACAGTGCAAATAGCACTCGCATCTGTTCCCAGCAAGTACAGTGTATTGGACTGAAGAGGAGCTACTGTTCTTGTCAGTTTCCTAAGCAGAATTGAACTGGACATGGCCATTTGTGTAGGAAGCACAGTTCTTTTGTTCTGAGCAAGCTCACTGTACTGGCCCTATAGGAAACACAGTAGAGTAGAAGAGTGCTCTTTTCTCAAAAGCAGAGTGTGTTTCTTGTAAGGCGAGCCAGCGTTTGTTTCCCAGTCCTAAATGGAGTTGAATCACATGCAGTTTTTGGTCCTACGAGCTAGAGTTGTTTTCCGGTAAGGAAAGTCACTATTGCGCTCCCGTTGACATACACAGTGCAAATAGCACTCGCGTCTCTTCCCAGCAAGTACAGTGTATTGGACTGAAGAGGAGCTACTGTTTTTGTCAGTTTCCTAAGCAGAGTTGAACTAGATATGGCCCTTGTGCGTAGGAAGCACAGTTCTTTTGTTCTGAGCAAGCTCACTGTTCGGACCCCATAGGACACATAGAGAGAAGAAGTGTGCTCTTTTCTCAAAAGCAGAGTGTATTTCTTGTAGGGCAAGCTAGCTTTTGTTTCCCAGTCCTAAATGAATTTGAATCACATGCAGTTTATGGTCCTACAAGTATAGTTAATTTTGGGTAAGAAGAGTCACTATTGCGCTCCCAATGCCATACACAGTACAAATAGCACTTGTGTCTGTTCCAATCAAGTACAGTGTATTGGACTGAAGATGATCTACTGTTCTTGTCAGTTTCCTAAGCAGAGTTGAACTAGATATGGCCGTGTGTATAGGAAGCACAGTTCTTTTGTTCTGAGCAAGCTCACTGTTCGGACCCCATAGGAAACACAGCAGAGTAGAAGAGTGCTCTTTTCTCAAAAGCAGAGTGTGTTTCTTGTAAGGCGAGCTAGCGTTTGCTTCCCAGACCTAAATGGAGTTGAATCACATGCAGTTTCTGGTCCTACGATCAAGAGTTGTTTTCTTGTAAGAAGAGTCACTATTTCGCTCCCATTGTCATACACAGGGCAAATAGCACTGGAGTCTGTTCCCAGCATGTACAGTGTATTGGACTGAAGAGGATCTACTGTTCTTGTCAGTTACCGATGCATAGTTGAACTAGATATGGCCCGTGTGTGTAGGAAGCACATTTCTTTTGTTCTGAGCAAGCTTACTGTTCTGGCCCTATAGGAAAAACAGTAGAGTAGAAGAGTACTCTTTTCTCAAAAGCATAGTGTGTTTCTTGTAAGGCGAGCTAGCGTTTGTTTCCCAGTCCTAAATGGAGTGAATCACATGCAGTCTCTGGTCCTACAAGCAAGAGTATTTTCTGGTAAGAAGAGTCACTATTGCGCTCCCATTGTCATACACAGGTCAAATAGCACTGGCATTTGTTCACAGCATGTACAGTGTATTGGACTGAAGAGGAGCTACTGTTCTTGTCAGGTTCCTAAGCAGAGTTGAACTAGATATGGCACGTGTGTGTATGAAGCACATTTCTTTTGTTCTGAGCAAGCTCTCTGTTCTGGCCCTATAGGAAACACAGTAGAGTAGAAGAGTGCTCTTTTCTCAAAAGCAGAGTGTGTTTCTTGTAAGGCAAGCTAGCGTTTGTTTCCCAGTCCTAAATGGAGTTGAATCCCATGCAGTTTCTGGTCCTAGGAGCAAGAGTTGTTTTGTGGTAAGAAGAGTCACTATTGCGCTCCCATTGTCATACACAGTGCAAATAGCACTGGCATCTGATCCCAGCAAGTACAGTGTATTGGACTGAAGTGGAGCTACTGTTCTCTTCAGTTTCCTAAGCAGAGTTGAACTAGATATGGCCCGTGTGTGTAGGAAGCACAGTTCTTTTGTTCTGAGCAAGCTCACTGTACTGGCCCTATAGGAAACACAGTAGAATAGAAGAGTGCTCTTTTCTCAAAAGCAGAATGTGTTTCTTGTAAGGCGAGCTAGCGTTTCTTTTCCAGTCCTAAATGGAGTTGAATCACATGCAGTTTTTGGTCCTACGAGCAAGAGTTGTTTTCTGGTAACAAGAGTCACTATTGCGCTCCCATTGTCATACATAGGGCAAATAGCACTGGCGTCTGTTCCCAGCATGTACAGTGTATTGGACTGAAGAGGATCTACTGTTCTTGTCAGTTTCCGATGCAGAGTTTAACTAGATATGGCCCGTGTGCCTACGAAGCACAGTTCTTTTGTTCTGAGCAAGCTCACTGTTCTGGCCCTATAGGAAACACAATAGAGTAGAAGAGTACTCTTTTCTCAAAAGCATAGTGTGTTTCTTGCAAGGCGAACTAACGTTTGTTTCCCAGTCCTAAATGGATTTGAATCACATTCAGTTTCTGGTCCTACGAGTATAGTTATTTTTTGGTAAGAAGAGTCACTATTGCGCTCCCAGTGCCATACACAGTACAAATAGCACTTGCGTCTGTTCCAATCAAGTACAGTGTATTGGACTGAAGAGCAGCTACTGTTCTTGTCAGTTTCCTAAGCAGAGTTGAACTAGATATGGCCCGTGTGTATAGGAAGCACAGTTCTTTTGTTCTGAGCAAGCTCACTGTTCGGACCCTATAGGAAACACAGCAGAGTAGGAGAGTCCTCTTTTCTCAAAAGCAGAGTGTGTTTCTTGTAAGGCGAGCTAGCATTTGCTTCCCAGACCTAAATGGAGTTGAATCACATGCAGTTTCTGGTCCTACAATCAAGAGTTGTTTTCTGGTAAGAAGAGTCACTATTGCGCTCCCATTGTCATACACAGGGCAAATAGCACTGGCGTCTGTTCCCAGCATGTACAGTGTATTGGACTGAAGAGGATCTACTGTTCTTGTCAGTTACCGATGCAGAGTTGAACTAGATATGGCCCCTGTGTGTAGGAAGCACATATCTTTTGTTCTGAGCAAGCTTACTGTTCTGGCTCTATAGGAAAAACAGTAGAGTAGAAGAGTACTCTTTTCTCAAAAGCAGAGTGTGTTTCCTGTAAGGCGAGCTAGCGTTTGTTTCTCAGTCCTAAATGGAGTGAATCACATGCAGTGTCTGGTCCTACAAGCAAGAGTATTTTCTGGTAAGAAAGGTCACTATTGCGATCCCATTGTCATACACAGGTCAAATAGCACTGGCATTAGTTCCCAGCATGTACAGTGTATTGGACTGAAGAGGATCTACTGTTCTTGTCAGGTTCCTAAGCAGAGTTGAACTAGATATGGCCCGTGTGTGTATGAAGCACATTTCTTTTGTTCTGAGCAAGCTCACTGTTCTGGCCCTATAGGAAACACAGTAGAGTGGAACAGTGCTCTTTTCTCAAAAGCAGAGTGTGTTTCTTGTAAGGCAAGCTAGCGTTTGTTTCCCAGTCCTAAATGGAGTTGAATCCCATGCAGTTTCTGGTCCTAGGAGCAAGAGTTGTTTTGTGGTAAGAAGAGTCACTATTGCGCTCCCATTGTCATACACAGTGCAAATAGCACTGGCATCTGATCCCAGCAAGTACAGTGTATTGGACTGAAGTGGAGCTACTGTTCTCTTCAGTTTCCTAAGCAGAGTTGAACTAGATATGGCCCGTGTGTGTAGGAAGCACAGTTCTTTTGTTCTGAGCAAGCTCACTGTACTGGCCCTATAGGAAACACAGTAGAATAGAAGAGTGCTCTTTTCTCAAAAGCAGAGTGTGTTTCTTGTAAGGCGAGCTAGCGTTTCTTTTCCAGTCCTAAATGGAGTTGAATCACATGCAGTTTTTGGTCCTACGAGCAAGAGTTGTTTTCTGGTAACAAGAGTCACTATTGCGCTCCCATTGTCATACATAGGGCAAATAGCACTGGCGTCTGTTCCCAGCATGTACAGTGTATTGGACTGAAGAGGATCTACTGTTCTTGTCAGTTTCCGATGCAGAGTTTAACTAGATATGGCCCGTGTGCCTACGAAGCACAGTTCTTTTGTTCTGAGCAAGCTCACTGTTCTGGCCCTATAGGAAACACAATAGAGTAGAAGAGTACTCTTTTCTCAAAAGCATAGTGTGTTTCTTGCAAGGCGAACTAACGTTTGTTTCCCAGTCCTAAATGGATTTGAATCACATTCAGTTTCTGGTCCTACGAGTATAGTTATTTTTTGGTAAGAAGAGTCACTATTGCGCTCCCAGTGCCATACACAGTACAAATAGCACTTGCGTCTGTTCCAATCAAGTACAGTGTATTGGACTGAAGAGCAGCTACTGTTCTTGTCAGTTTCCTAAGCAGAGTTGAACTAGATATGGCCCGTGTGTATAGGAAGCACAGTTCTTTTGTTCTGAGCAAGCTCACTGTTCGGACCCTATAGGAAACACAGCAGAGTAGGAGAGTCCTCTTTTCTCAAAAGCAGAGTGTGTTTCTTGTAAGGCGAGCTAGCATTTGCTTCCCAGACCTAAATGGAGTTGAATCACATGCAGTTTCTGGTCCTACAATCAAGAGTTGTTTTCTGGTAAGAAGAGTCACTATTGCGCTCCCATTGTCATACACAGGGCAAATAGCACTGGCGTCTGTTCCCAGCATGTACAGTGTATTGGACTGAAGAGGATCTACTGTTCTTGTCAGTTACCGATGCAGAGTTGAACTAGATATGGCCCCTGTGTGTAGGAAGCACATATCTTTTGTTCTGAGCAAGCTTACTGTTCTGGCTCTATAGGAAAAACAGTAGAGTAGAAGAGTACTCTTTTCTCAAAAGCAGAGTGTGTTTCCTGTAAGGCGAGCTAGCGTTTGTTTCTCAGTCCTAAATGGAGTGAATCACATGCAGTGTCTGGTCCTACAAGCAAGAGTATTTTCTGGTAAGAAAGGTCACTATTGCGCTCCCATTGTCATACACAGGTCAAATAGCACTGGCATTAGTTCCCAGCATGTACAGTGTATTGGACTGAAGAGGATCTACTGTTCTTGTCAGGTTCCTAAGCAGAGTTGAACTAGATATGGCCCGTGTGTGTATGAAGCACATTTCTTTTGTTCTGAGCAAGCTCACTGTTCTGGCCCTATAGGAAACACAGTAGAGTGGAACAGTGCTCTTTTCTCAAAAGCAGAGTGTGTTTCTTGTAAGGCAAGCTAGCGTTTGTTTCCCAGTCCTAAATGGAATTGAATCCCAAGGAGTTTCTGGTCCTACGAGCAAGAGTTGTTTTCTGGTAAGGAAAGTCACTATTGTGCTCCCATTACCATACACAGTGCAAATAGCACTCACGTCTGTTCCCAGCAAGTACAGTGTATTGGACTGAATTGGAGCTACTGTTGTTGTCAGTTTCCTAAGCAGAGTTGAACTAGAAATGGCCCGTGTGTGTAGGAAGCACAGTTCTTTTGTTCTGAGCAAGCTCACTGTTCTGGCCCTATAGGAAACACAGTAGATTAGAGGAGGGCTCTTTTCTCAAAAGCAGAGTGTGTTTCTTGTAAGGCAAGCTAGTGTTTGTTTCCCATTCAGAAATGGAGTTGAATCCCATGAAGTTTCTAGTCCTATGAGCAAGAGTTGTTTTCTGGTAAGAAGAGTCACTATTGTGCTCCCTTTGCCATACACAGTGCAAATAGCACTCGCGTCTCTTCCCAGCAAGTGCAGTGTATTAGACTGAAGAGGATCTACTGTTCTCGTCAGTTTCCTAAGCAGAATTGAACTAGATATTGCCCGTGTGTGTAGGAAGCACAGTTCTTTTGTTCGCAGCAAGCACACTGTTAGGACCCCATAGAAAACACAGTAGTGTAGAAGAGTGCTCTTTTCTCAAAAGCAGAGTGTGTTTCTAGTAAGGTGAGATATTATTTGTTTCCCAGTCCTAAATGGAGTTGAATCACATGCAGTTTTGGTCCTAAGAGCAAGAGTTGTTTTCTGGTAAGGAAAGTCACTATTGCGCTCCCGTTGACATACACAGTGCAAATAGCACTCGCGTCTGTATCCAGCAAGTACAGTGTATTGGACTGAAGAGGAGCTACTGTTCTTGTCAGTTTCCTAAGCAGAATTGAACTAGATATGGCCCGTGTGTGTAAGAAGCACATTTCTTTTGTTCTGAGCAAGCTCACTGTTCTGGCCCTATAGGAAACACAGTAGAGTACAAGAGTGCTCTTTTCTCAAAAGCAGAGTGTGTTTCTTGTAAGGCAAGATAGCTTTTGTTTCCCAGTCCTAAATGGAGTTGAATCACACGCAGTTTCTGGTCCTACGAGCAAGAGTTGTTTTCTGGTAAGGAAAGTCACTATTGTGCTCCCATTGCCAAACACAGTGCAAATAGCACTCGCATCTGTTCCCAGCAAGTACAGTGTATTGGACTGAAGAGGAGCTACTGTTCTTGTCATTTTCCTAAGCAGAATTGAACTGGATATGGCCATTTCTGTAGGAAGCACAGTTCTTTTGTTCTGAGCAAGCTCACTGTTCTGGCCCTATAGGAAACACAGTAGAGTAGAACAGTGCTCTTTTCTCGAAAGCAGAGTGTGTTTCTTGTAAGGCGAGCCAGCGTTTGTTTCCCAGTCCTAAATGGAGTTGAATCACATGCAGTTTTTGGTCCTACGAGCAAGAGTTGTTTTCTGATAAGGAAAGTCACTATTGTGCTCCCGTTGACATACACAGTGCAAATAGCACTCACGGCTGTTCCCAGCAAGTACAGTGTATTGGACTGAAGAGGAGCTACTGTTCTTGTCAGTTTCCTAAGTAGAGTTGAACTAGATATGGCCCGTGTGCATAGGAAGCACAGTTCTTTTGTTCTGAGCAAGCTCACTGTTTGGACCCCATAGGACACATAGTAGAGAAGAAGAGTGCTCTTTTCTCAAAAGCAGAGTGTATTTCTTCTGAGGCGAGCTAGCTTTTGTTTCCCAGTCCTAAATGAATTTGAATGACATGCAGTTTCTGGTCCTATGAGCAAGAGTTGTTTTCTGGTAAGAAGAGTCACTATTGCGCTCCCATTGCTGTACACAGTGCAAATAGCACTCGCATATGTTCCCAGCAAGTACAGTGTATTGGACTAAAGAGGAGCTACTGTACTTGTCAGTTTCGTAAGCAGAGTTGAACTAGATATGGCCCATGTTTTTAGGAAGCACAGTTCTTTTCTTCTGAGCAATCTCACTGTTCTGGCCCTATAGGAAACACAGTAGAGTATAGAGTGCTCTTTTCTCAAAAGCAGAGTGTGTTTCTTGTAAGGCAAGCTAGCGTTTGTTTCCCGTCCTAAATGGAGTTGAATCACATACAGTTTTTGGTCCTACACGCAAGAGTTGTTTTCTGGTAAGGAAAGTCACTATTGCGCTCCCATTGCCATACACAGTGCAAATAGCACTCGCATCTGTTCCCAGCAAGTATAGTGTATTGGACTGAAGAGGAGCTACTGTTCTTGTCAGTTTCCTAAGCAGAATTATACTGGACATGCCCGTTTGTGTGAGAAGTTCTTTTGTTCTGAGCAAGCTAACTATACTGGCCCTATAGGAAACACAGTAGAGTAGAAGAGTGCTCTTTTCTCAAAAGCAGAGTGTGTTTATTGTAAGGTGAGCTAGCGTTTGTTTCCCAGTCCTAAATGGAGTTGAATCACATGCAGTTTTTGGTCCTATGAACAAGAGTTGTTTTCTGGTAAGGAAAGTCACTATTGCGCACCCATTGACATACGCAGTGCAAATAGCACTCGCGTCTGTTCCCAACAATTACAGTGTATTGGATTGAAAAGGAGCTACTGTTCTTGTCAGTTTCCTAAGCAGAGTTGAACTAGATATGGCCCGTGTGTGTAGGAAGCACAGTTCTTTTGTTCTGAGCATGCTCACTGTTCGGACCCCAGAGGAAACCCAGTAGAGTAGAAGTGTTCCCTATTCTCAAAAGCGAGGGTGTTTCTTGTAAGGCGAGCTAGCGTTTGTTTCCCAGTCCTAAGTGGAGTTGAATCACATGCAGTTTCTGGTCCTAAGAGCAAAAGTTGTTTTCTGGTAAGAAATGTCACTGTTGTGCTCCTATTACTGTACACAGTGCAAATAGCACGCGCGTCTGTTCTCAGCAAGTACAGTGTATTGGACTGAAGAGGAGCTACTGTTCTCGTCAGTTTCGTAAGCAGAGTTGAACTACATATGTCCCGTGTGTCTAGGAAGCACAGATCTTTTGTTCTGCGCAAGCTCACTGTTCTGGCCCTATAGGAGACACAGTAGAGTAAAAGAGTGCTCTTTTCTCAAAAGCAGAGTGTGTTTCTTGTAAGACGAGCTAGCATGTGTTTCCCAGTCCTAAGTGGAGTTTAATCACATGCAGTTTCTGGTCCTACGAGCAAGATTTTTTTCTGGTAAGAAGAGTAACTATTGTGCTCCCACAGTCATACACAGGGCAAATAGCACTGGCATCTGTTCCCAGCATGTACAGTGTATTGGACTGAAGAGGATCTACTGTTCTTTTCAGGTTCCTAAGCAGAGTTGAACTAGATATGGCCCGTGTTTGTAGGAAGCACAGTTCTTTTCTTCTGAGCAATCTCACTGTTCTGGCCCTATATGAAACACAGTAGAGTAGAAGAGTGCTCTTTTCTCAAAAGCAGAGTGTGTTTTTTGTAAGGCGAGATAGCGTTTCTTTCCCAGTCATAAATGGAGTTGAATCACATATAACTTTTGGTCCTACACGCAAGAGTTGTTTTCTGGTAAGGAAAGTCACTATTGTGCTCCCATTGCCATACACAGTGCAAATAGCACTCGCATCTGTTCCCAGCAAGTATAGTGTATTGGACTGAAGAGGAGCTACTGTTCTTGTCAGTTTCCTAAGCAGAATTGAACTGGATATGGTCTTTTGTGTAGGAAGCACAGTTCTTTTGTTATGAGCAAGCTCACTGTACTGGCCCTATAGGAAACACAGTAGAGCAGAAGAGTGCTCTTTTCTCAAAAGCAGAGTGTGTTTATTTTAAGGCGAGCTAGCGTTTGTTTCCCAGTCCTAAATGGAGTTGAATCACATGCAGTTTTTGGTCCTATGAACAAGAGTTGTTTTCTGGTAAGGAAAGTCACTATTGTGCTCCCATTGCCATACACAGTGCAAATAGCACTCGCATCCGTTCCCAACAAGTACAGTGTATTGGACTGAAGAGGAGCTACTATTCTTGTAAGTTTTCTAAGCAGAGTTGAACTAGATATGTCCCGTGTGTGTAGGAAGCACAGTTCTTTTGTTCTGAGCAAGCTCACTGTTCGGACCCCAGAGGAAACCCAGTAGAGTAGAAGTGTGCCCTATTCTCAAAAGCAGAGCGTGTTTCTTGTAAGGCAAGCTAGCGTTTGTTTCCCAGTCCTAAGTGGAGTTGAATCACATGCAGTTACTGGTCCTACGAGCAAGAGTTTTTTCTGGTAAGAAGAGTCATTATTGTGCTCCCACTGTCATACTCAGGGCAAATAGCACTGGCATCTGTTCCCAGCATGTACAGTGTATTGGACTGAAGAGGATCTACTGTTCTTGTCAGGTTCCTAAGCAGAGAGGAACTAGATATGGCCCGTGTGTGCAGGAAGCACAGTTCTTTTGTTCTGAGCAAGCTCACTGTTCTGGCCCTATAGGAAACGCTGTAGAGAAGAAGAGTGCTCTTTTCTCAAAAGCAGAGTGTGTTTCTTGTAAGGTGAGCTAGC
This sequence comes from Peromyscus eremicus, assembly GCF_949786415.1. Classification (NCBI taxonomy): domain Eukaryota; kingdom Metazoa; phylum Chordata; class Mammalia; order Rodentia; family Cricetidae; genus Peromyscus; species Peromyscus eremicus. The sequence continues at coordinate 15,196 of NW_026735192.1, read as the reverse complement.
GTTTGTTTCCCAGTCCTAAATGGAGTTGAATCACATGCAGTTTCTGTTCCTACGAGCAAGAGTTGTTTTCTGGTAAGAAGAGTCACTATTGCGCTCCCATTGCTGTACACAGTGCAAATAGCACTGGCGTCTGTTCCCAGCATGTACAGTGTATTGGACTGAAGAGGATCTACTGTTCTTGTCAGTTTACTAAACAGAATTGAACTAGATATGGCCGTGTGTTTAGGAAGCACAGTTCTTTTGTTCTGAGCAAGCTCATTGTTCTGGCGCTTTAGGAAACACAGTAGAGCAGAAGAGTGCTCTTTTCTCAAAAGAAGAGTGTGTTTATTGTAAGGCGAGCTAGCGTTTGTTTCCCAGTCCTAAATGGATTTGAATCACATGCAGTTTCTGGTCCTACGAGCAAGAGTTGTTTTCTCCTAAGAAGAGTCACTATTGTGCTCCCATTGACATACACATTGCAAATAGCACTCGCGCCTCTTCCCATTAAGTACAGTGTACTGGACTGAAGAGGAGCTACTGTTCTTGTCAGTTTCCTAAGTAGAGTTGAACTAGATATGTCCCGTGTGTAGAAAGCACAGCTCTTTTGTTATGAGCATGCTCACTTTTTGGACCCCAAAGGAAACACAGTAGAGTAGAAGAGTGCTCTTTTCTCAAAAGCAGAGAGTGTTTCTTGTAAGGCTAGCTAGCGTTTGTTTTGCAGTCCTAAATGGAGTTGAATCCCATGCAGTTTCTGGTCCTACGAGCAAGAGTTGTTTTCTGGTAAGAAGAGTCACTATTGCGCTCCCATTGTCATACACAAGGCAAAAAGCACTGGCGTCTATTCCCAGCATGTACAGTGTATTGGACTGAAGAGTACCTACTGTTCTTGTCAGTTTCCTAAGCAGGTTTGAACCAGATATGGCCGTGTGTGTAGGAAGCAAAGTCCTTTTCTTCTGAGCAAGCTCACTGTTTTGGTTCTTTTGAAAACAGAGTAGAGTAGAAGAGTGCTCTTTTCTCAAAAGCAGAGTGTGTTTCTTGTAAGGTGAGCTAGCGTTTGTTTCCCAGTCCTAAATGGAGTTGAATCACATGCAGTTTTTGGTCCCATGAGCAAGAGTTGTTTTCTGGTAAGGAAAGTCACTATTGTGCTACCATTCCCCTACACAGTGCAAATAGCGTGTCTGTTCCCAGAAAGTACAGTGTATTGGACTGAAGAGGAGCTACTGTTCTTGTCAGTTTTCTAAGCAGAGTTGAACTAGATATGGCCGTGTGTGTAGGAAGCACAGTATTTTGTTCTGAGCAAGCTACTGTTCGGATCCCATAGGAAACACAGTAGAGTAGAAGAGTCCTCTTTTCTCAAAAGCAGAGTGTGTTTCTTGTAAGGCGAGCTAGTGTTTGTTTCCCAGTCATAAATAAAGTTGAATCCCATGAAGTTTCTGGTCCTACGAGCAAGAGTTGTTTTCTGGTAAGAAGAGTCACTATTGCGTTCCCATTGCCATACACAGTGCAAATAGCGCTCGCGTCTGTTCGCAGCAAGTACAGTGTATTGGACTGAAGAGGAACTACTGTTCTTGTCAGTTTCCTAAGCAGAGTTGAACTAGATATGGCCCCTGTGTGTAGAAAGCACAGTTCTTTTGTTCTGAGCAAGCTCACTGTTCGGACCTCATAGGAAACACAGTAGAGTAGAAGAGTGCTCTTTTCTCAAAAGCAGAGTGTGTTTCTTGTAAGGCGAGCTAGAGTTTGTATCCCAGTCTGAAATGGAGTTGAATCCAATGCAGTTTCTGGTCCTACAAGCAAGAGTTGTTTTCTGATAAGAAGAGTCACTATTATGCTCCCATTGCCATACACAGTGCAAATAGCACTCGTGTCTGTTCCCAGGAAGTACAGTGTATTGGACTGAAGAGGAGTTGCTGTTCTTGTCAATTTACTAACCAGAATTGAACTAGATATGGCTTGTGTGTGTAGGAAGCACAGTTCTTTTGTTCTGAGCAAGCTCACTGTTCGGTCCCCATAGGAAACACTTTAGAGTAGAAGAGGCCTCTTTTCTCAAAAGCAGAGTGTGTTTCTTGTAAGGCGAGCTAGCGTTTGTTTCCCAGTCCTAAATGGAGTTGAATCACATGCAGTTTCTGGTCCTACCAGCAAGAGTTGTTTTCTGGTAAGAAGAGTCACTATTGCTCTCCCATTGTCATACACAGGGCAAATAGCACTCGCGTCTGTTCCCAGCAACTACAGTGTATTGGACTGAAGAGGATCTACTATTCTTGTCAGTTTCCTAAGCAGAATTGAACTAGATATGACCGTGTGTGTAGGAAGCACAGTTCTTTTGTTCTGAGCTAGCTCACTGTTTTGGCCCTATAGGAAACACAGTAGAGTAGAAGAGTGCTCTTTTCTCAAAAACAGAGTGTTTTTCTTGAAAGGCGAGCTAGCGTTTGTTTCCCAGTCCTAAATGGAGTTGAATCACATGAAATTTTTGGTCCTACGAGCTAGAGTTGTTTTCTGGTAAGGAAAGTCACTACTGCGCTCCCATTGCCATACATAGTGCAAATAGCACTCGCGTCTGTTCCCAGCAAGTACAGTGTATTGGACTGAAGATGATCTACTGTCCTTGTCAGTTTCCTAAGCAGAATTGATCTAGATATGGCCCATGTGTGTAGGAAGCACAGTTCTTTTGTTCTGAGCAAGCTCACTGTTTGGACCCCATTGAAACACTGTAGAGTAGAAGAGTGCTCTTTTCTCAAAAGCAGAGTGTGTTTCTTGTAAGGCGAGCTAGCGTTTGTTTCGCAGTCCTCAATGGAGTTGAATCACATGCAGTTTCTGGTACTACGAGCAAGAGTTGTTTTCTGGTAAGAAGAGTCACTATTGTGCTCCCATTGTCATACACAGGGCAAATAGCACTGGCGTCTGTTCCCAGCATGTACAGTGTATTGGACTAAAGAGGATCTACTGTTCTTGTCAGTTTCCTAAGCAGAGTTGAACTAGATATAGTCAGTGTGTGTAGGAAGCACAGTTCTTTTGTTCTAAGCAAGCACACTGTTTTGGCCCTGTAGGAAACACAGTAGAGTAGAAGAGTGCTCTTTTCTCAAAAACAGAGTGTGTTTCTTGTAAGGCGAGCCAGTGTTTGTTTCCCAGTCTGAAATGGAGTTGAATCCCATGCAGTTTCTGGTCCTACGAGCAAGAGTTGTTTTCTGGTAAGAAGAGTCACTATTGCACTCCCATTGCCATATACAGTGCAAATAGCACTCGCGTCTGTTCCCAGCAAGTACAGTGTATTGGACTGAAGAGGAGCTACTGTTCTTGTCAGTTTCCTAAGCAGAGTTTAACTAGATATGGCCCGTGTGTGTAGGAAGCACAGTTCTTTTGTTCTGAGCAAGCTCACTGTTTGGACCCCAAAGGAAACACAGTAGAGTAGAAGAGTGCTCTTTTCTCAAAAGCAGAGTGTGATTCTTGTAAGGCGATCTAGCGTTTGTTTCCCAGTCCTAAATGGAGTTGAATCACATGCAGTTTCTGGTCCTACGAGCAAGAGTTGTTTTCTGGTAAGAAGAGTCACTATTGCGCTTCCATTGTCATACACAGGGCAAATAGTACTCGCGGGTTTTCCCAGCATGTGCAGTGTATTGGGACTGAAGATGATCTACTGTCCTTGTCCGTTTCCTAAGCAGAATTGATCTAGATATGTCCCGTGTGTGTAGGAAGCACAGTTCTTCTGTTCTGAGCAAGCTCACAGTTTGGACCCCAAAGGAAACACAGTAGAGTAGAAGAGTGCTCTTTTCTCAAAAGCAGAGTGTGATTCTTGTAAGGCGATCTAGCGTTTGTTTCCCAGTCCTAAATGGAGTTGAATCACATGCAGTTTCTGGTCCTACGAGCAAGAGTTGTTTTCTGGTAAGAAGAGTCACTATTGCGCTTCCATTGTCATACACAGGGCAAATAGTACTGGCGTGTTTTCCCAGCATGTGCAGTGTATTGGACTGAAGAGGATCTACTGTCCTTGTCAGTTTCCTAAGCAGAATTGATCTAGATATGGCCCGTGTGTGTAGGAAGCACAGTTCTTTTGTTCTGAGCAAGCTCACTGTTTGGACCCCATAGGAAAAACTGTAGAGTAGAAGAGTGCTCTTTTCTCAAAAGCAGAGTGTGTTTCTTGTAAGGCGAGCTAGCGTTTGTTTCGCAGTCCTCAATGGAGTTGAATCACATGCAGTTTCTGGTACTACGAGCAAGAGTTGTTTTCTGGTAAGAAGAGTCACTATTGTGCTCCCATTGTCATACACAGGGCAAATAGCACTGGTGTCTGTTCCCAGCATGTACAGTGTATTGGACTAAAGAGGATCTACTGTTCTTGTCAGTTTCCTAAGCAGAGTTGAACTAGATATAGTCGGTGTGTGTAGGAAGTACAGTTCTTTTGTTCTAAGCAAGCACACTGTTTTGGCCCTGTAGGAAACACAGTAGAGTAGAAGAGTGCTCTTTTCTCAAAAACAGAGTGTGTTTCTTGTAAGGCGAGCTACCGTTTGTTTCGCAGTCCTAAATGGAGTTGAATCACATGCAGTTTCTGGTACTACGAGCAAGAGTTTTTTTCTGGTAAGAAGAGTCACTATTGTGCTCCCATTGTCATACACAGGGCAAATAGCACTGGCATCTGTTCCCAGCATGTACAGTGTATTGGACTGAAGAGGATCTAATGTTCTTGTCAGTTTCCTAAGCAGAGTTGAACTAGATATATTCGGTGTGTGTAGGAAGCACAGTTCTTTTGCTGTGAGCAAGCTCACTATTCTGGCCCTATAGGAAACACATTGGAGTAGAAGAGTGCTCTTTTCTCAAAAGCAGAGTGTGTTTCTTGTAAGGCGAGCTAGCGTTTGTTTCCCAGTCCTAAATGGAGTTGAATCACATGCAGTTTCTAGTCCTACGAGCCAAAATTGTTTTCTGGTAAGAAGAGTCACTATTGTGCTCCCATTGTCATACACAGGGCAAATAGCACTGGCGTCTCTTCCCAGCAAGTACAGTGTATTGGACTGAAGAGGATCTACTGTTCTTGTCAGTTTCCTAACCAGAATTGAACTAGATATGGCTGTATGTGTAGGAAGCACAGTTCTTTTGTTCTGAGCAAGCTCACTGTTTTGGCCCTGTATGAAACACAGTAGAGTAGAAGAGTGCTCTTTTCTCAAAAACAGAGTGTGTTTCTTGTAAGGCGAGCTAGCGTTTGTTTCCCAGTCCTAAATGGAGTTGAATCACATGCAGTTTCTAGTCCTACGAGCAAGAGTTGTTTTCTGGTAAGAAGAGTCACTATTGCTCTCCCATTGTCATACACAGGGCAAATAGCACTCGCGTCTGTTCCCAGCAACTACAGTGTATTGGACTGAAGAGGATCTACTATTCTTGTCAGTTTCCTAAAAAGAATTGAACTAGATATGACCGTGTGTGTAGGAAGCACAGTTCTTTTGTTCTGAGCAAGCTCACTGTTCGGACCCCATAGGAAACACAGTAGAGTAGAAGAGTTCTCTTTTCTCAAAAGCAGAGTGTGTTTCTTGTAAGGTGAGCTAGTGATTGTTTCCCAGTCAGAAATAAATTTGTATCCCATGCAGTTTCTGGTTCTATGAGCAAGACTTGTTTTCTGGTAAGAAGAGTCACTATTGCGCTCCCATTGCCATACACAGTGCAAATAGCACTTGCGTCTGTTCCCAGCAAGTACAGTGTACTGGACTGAAGAGGAACTACTGTTCTTGTCATTTTCCTAAGCAGAGTTGAACTAGATATGGGCCCTGTGTGTAGGAAGCACAGTTCTTTTGTTCTGAACAAGCTCACTGTTCGGACCTCATAGGAAACACTGTAGAGTAGAAGAGTGCTCTTTTCTGAAAAGCAGTGTGTGTTTCTTGTAAGGCGAATCAGTGTTTGTTTCCCAGTCTGAAATGGAGTTGAATCCCATGCAGTTTCTGGTCCTACGAGCAAGAGTTGTTTTCTGGTAAGAAGAGTCACTATTGCGCTCCCATTGCCATATACAGTACAAATAGCACTCGCGTCTGTTCCCAGCAAGTACAGTGTATTGGACTGAAGAGGAGCTACTGTTCTTGTCAGTTTCCTAAGCAGAGTTGAACTAGATATGGCCCGTGTGTGTAGGAAGCACAGTTCTTTTGTTCTGAGCAAGCTCACTGTTTGGACCCCAAAGGAAACACAGTAGAGTAGAAGAGTGCTCTTTTCTCAAAAGCAGAGTGTGATTCTTGTAAGGCGATCTAGCGTTTGTTTCCCAGTCCTAAATGGAGTTGAATCACATGCAGTTTCTGGTCCTACGAGCAAGAGTTGTTTTGTGGTAAGAAGAGTCACTATTGTGCTTCCTTTGTCATACACAGGGCAAATAGTACTCGCGTGTTTTCCCAGCATGTGCAGTGTATTGGACTGAAGATGATCTACTGTCCTTGTCAGTTTCCTCTGCAGAATTGATCTATATATGGCCCGTGTGTGTAGGAAGCACAGTTCTTTTGTTCTGAGCAAGCTCACTGTTCTGACCCCATAAGAAATACAGTAGAGTAGAAGAGTGCCCTTTTCTCAAAAGCAGCATGTGTTTCTTGTAAGGCGAGCTACCTTTTTTTTTTTTTTCATCCTAAATGGAGTTGAATCACATGCAGTTTCTGGTCCTACGAGCACGAGTTGTTTCCTGGTAAGAAGAGTACTATTGCGGTCCCATTTTCATACACATTGCAAATAGCACTGGCATCTGTTCCCCTCGTGTACTAGTGTATTGGACAGAAGAGGATCTACTGTTCTTGTCAGTTCCCTAAGCAGAATTGAACTGGATATGACTGTGTGTGTAGGAAGCACAGTTCTTTTGTTCTGTGCAAGCTCACTGTTCTGGCCCTATAGGAAACACAGTAGAGTAGATGAGTGATATTTTCTCAAAAGCTGAGTGTGTTTCTTGTAAGGCGAGCTAGCGTTTGTTTCGCAGTCCTAAATGGAGTTGAATCACATGCATTTTCTGGTTCTACGAGCAAGAGTTGTTTTCTGGTAAGAAGAGTCTCTATTGCGCTCCCATTGTCATACACAGGCAAATAGCACTGGCGTCTGTTCCCAGCATGTACAGTGTATTGGACTGAAGAGGATCTACTGTTTATGTCAGTTTCCTAAGCAGAATTGAACTAGATATGGCCGTGTGTGTAGGAAGCACAGTTCATTTGTTCTGAGCAAGCTCACTGTTCTGGCAATATAGGAAACACAGTAGTGTAGAAGAGTGATCTTTTCTCAAAAGTAAAGTATGTTTTTTGTAAGACGAGCTAGTGTATGGTTCCCAGTCCCAAATGGAGTTGAATCACATGCAGTTTTTGGTCCTACGAGCAAGAGTTGTTTTCTGGCAAGGAAAGTCACTATTGTGCTCCCATTGCCATACACAGTGCAAATAGCATTCGCGTCTGTTCCCTTTAAGTACAGTGTATTGGACTTAAGAGGAGCTACTGTTCTTGTCAGTTTCCTAAGTAGAGTTGAACTAGATATGGCCCCTGTGTGTAGGAAGCACAGTTCTTTTGTTCTGAGCAAGCTCACTGTTCGGACCCCATAGGAAACACTTTAGAGTAGAAGAGGGCTCTTTTCTCAAGAGCAGAGTGTGTTTCTTGTAAGGCGAGCTAGTGTTTGTTTCGCAGTCAGAAAAGGAGTTGAATCCCATGCAGTTTTTGGTCCTATGAGCAAGAGTTGTTTTCTGGTAAGAAGAGTCACCATTGGGATCCCATTGCCATATCCAGTGCAAATAGCTCTCGCGTCTTTTCCCAGCAAGTACAGTGTATTGGACTGAATAGGAGCTACTGTTCTTGTCCGTTTCCTACACAGAGTTGAACTAGATATGGCCCGTGTGTTTAGGAAGCACAGTTCTTTTGTTCTGAGCAAGCTCACTGTTTGGACCCCAAAGGAAACACAGTAGAGTAGAAAAGTGCTCTTTTCTCAAAAGCAGAGTGTGTTTCTTGTAAGGCGAGCTAGCGTTTGTTTCGCAGTCCTAAATGGATTTGAATCCCATGCAGTTTCTGGTCCTACGAGCAAGAGTTGTTTTCTGGTAAGAAGAGTCACTATTGCGCTTCCATTGCCATATACAGTGCAAATAGCACTTGCGTCTGTTCCCAACAAGTACAGTGTATTGGACTGAAGAGGAGCTACTGTTCTTCTCAGTTTCCTAAGAAGAGTTGAAATAGATATGGCCCGTGTGTGTAGGAAGCACAGTTCTTTTGTTCTGAGCAAGCTCACTGTTTGGACCCCAAAGGAAACAAAGTAGAGTAGAAGAGTGCTCTTTTCTCAGAAGCAGAGTGTGTTTCTTGTAAGGCTAGCTAGCGTTTGTTTCGCAGTCCTAAATGGAGTTGAATCACATGCAGTTTCTGGTCCTACGAGCAAGAGTTGTTTTCTGGTAAAAAGAGTCACTACTGTGCTCCCATTTTCATACACAGGGCAAATAGCACTGGCGTCTGTTCCCAGCATGTACAGTGTATGGACTCAAGAGGATCTACTGTCCTTGTCAGTTTCCTATGCAGAATTGATCTAGATATGGCCCATGTGTTTAGGAAGCACAGTTCTTTTGTTCTGAGAAAGCTCACTGTTCTGGCCCTATAGGAAACTCAGTAGAGTAGAAGAGTGCTCTTTTTTCAAAAGCAGAGTGTGTTTCTTGTAAGGCGAGCTAGCGTTTGTTTCCCAGTCCTAAATGGAGTTGAATCACATGCAGTTTTTGGTCCTACGAGCAACAGTTTTTTTCTGGTAAGTAGTGTCACTATTGCGCTCCCATTGCCATACACAGGGCAAATAGCACTCGCGTTTGTTCGCAGCAAGTACAGTGTATTGGACTGAAGATGAGCTACTGTTCTTGTCAGTTTCCTAAGCAGAGTTGAAATAGATATGGCCCCTGTGTGTAGGAAGCACAGTTCTTTTGTTCTGAGCAAGCTCACTGTTCGGACCACATAGGAAACACTTTAGATTAGAAGAGGGCTCTTTTCTCAAAAGCAGAGTGTGTTTCTTGTAAGGCGAGCCAGTGTTGTTTCCCAGTCAGAAATGGAATTGATTCCCATGCAGTTTTTGGTCCTACGAGCAAGAGTTGTTTTCTGGTAAGAAGAGTCACTATTGGGATCCCATTGCCATATACAGTGCAAATAGCACTGGCGTCTGTTTCCAGCAAGTACAGTGTATTGGACTGAATAGGAGCTACTGTTCCTGTCAGTTTCCTACACAGAGTTGAACTAGATATGGCCCGTGTGTTTAGGAAGCACAGTTCTTTTGTTCTGAGCAAGCTCACTGTTTGGACCCCAAAGAAAACACAGTAGAGTAGAAAAGTGCTCTTTTCTCAAAAGCAGAGTGTGTTTCTTGTAAGGCGAGCTAGCGTTTGTTTCCCAGTTCTAAATGGAGTTGAATCACATGCAGTTTCTGGTCCTATGAGCAAGAGTTGTTTTCTGGTAAGAAGAGTCACTATTGCGCTCCCATTGTCATACACAGGGCAAATAGCACTCGCGTCTGTTCCCAGCAAGTACAGTGTATTGGACTGAAGAGGATCTAGTATTCTGGTGAGTTTCCTAAGCAGAATTGAACTAGATTTGACCGTGTGTGTTGGAAGCACAGTTCTTTTGTTCTGAGCAAGCTAACTGTTTTGGCCCTATAGGAAACACAGTAGAGTAGAAGAGTGCTCTTTTCTCAAAAGCAGAGAGTGTTTCTTGTAAGGCGATCTAGCGTTTGTTTCCCAGTCCTAAATGGAGTTGAATCACATGTAGTTTTTTGTCCTACGAGCAAGAGTTGTTTTCTGGTAAGAAGAGCCACTATTGCGCTTCATATGACATACACAGGGCAAATAGCCCTCATGTCTGTTCCCAGCATGTACAGTGTATTGGACTTAAGATGATCTACTGTCCTTGTCAGTTTCCTAAGCAGAATTGATCTAGATATGGCCCGTGTGTGTGGAAGCACAGCTCTTTTGTTCTGAGAAAGCTCACTGTTCTGACCCCATAAGAAACACAGTAGAGTAGAAGAGTGCCCTTTTCTCAAAAGCAGTGTGTGTTTCTTGTAAGGTGAGCTACCGTTTGTTTTTCAGTCCTAAATGGAGTTGAATCAAATGCAGTTTCTGATCCTACGAGCAAGAGTTGTTTTCTGGTAAGAAGAGTCACTCTTGTGCTCCCATTTTCATACACCGGGCAAATAGCACTGGCGTCTGTTCCCAGCATACAGTGTATTGGACTCAAGAGGATCTACTGTCCTTGTCAGTTTCCTATGCAGAATTGATCTAGATATGGCCCGTGTGTGTAGGAAGCACAGTTCTTTAGTTCTGAGCAAGCTCACTGTTCGGACCCCATAGGAAACACAGTAGAGAAGACGTTTGCTCTTTTCTGAAAAGCAGAGTGTGTTTATTGTAAGGTGAGCTAGCATTTGTTTACCAGTTCTAAATGGAGTTGAATCACATGCAGTTTCTGGTCCTACGAGCAAGAGTTGTATTCTGGTAAGAAGAGTCACAATTGCGCTCCCATAGTCTTACACAGTGCAAATAGCACTGGCGTCTGTTCCCAGCAAGTACAGTGCATTGGACTGAAGAGGAGCTACTGTTCTTGTCAGTTTCCTAAGCAGAGTTGAACTAGATATGGCCCGTGTGTGTAGGAAGCACGGTTCTTTTGTTCTGAGCAAGCTCACTGTTCAGACCCCATAGAAAACACAGTAGAGTAGAAGAGTGCTCTGTTCTCAAAAGCAGAGTGTGTTTATTGTAAGGCGAGCTAGCATTTCTTTCCCAGTTCTAAATGGAGTTAAATCACATGCAGTATCTGGTCCTACGAGAAAGAGTTGTTTTCTGGTAAGAAGAGTCACTATTGTGCTCCCATTATAATATGCAGGGCAAATAGCACTGGCGTCTGTTCCCAGCATGTACAGTGTATTGGACTGAAGAGGAGCTACTGTTCTTGTCAGTTTCTTAAGCAGAGTTGAACTAGATGTAGCCCATGTATGTAAGAAGCAAAGTTCTTTTGTTCTGAGCAAGCTCACTATTCTGGCCCTATAGGAAACACAGTAGAGAAGAAGAGTGCTCTTTTCTCAAAAGCAGAGTGTGTTTCTTGTAAGGCGAGCTAATGTTTGTTTTCCAGTCCGAAATGGAGTTGAATCACATGCAATTTCTGGTCCTACGAGCAAGAGCTGTTTTCTGGGAAGAAGAGTCACTATTGCGCTCCCTTTGTCATACACAGGGCAAATAGCACTGGTGTCTGTTCCCAGCAAGTACAGTGTATTGGACTGAAGAGGAGCTACTGTTCTTGTCAGTTTCCTAAGCAGAGTTGAACTAGATTTCGCCCGTGTTTGTAGGAAGCACAGTTCTTTTGTTCTGAGCAAGCTCACTGTTTTGGCTCTAAAGAAAACACAGTAGAGTAGAAGAGTGCTCTTTTCTCAAAAGCAGAGTGTGTTTCTTGTAAGGCGAGCTAGCGTTTGTTTCCAAGTCATAAATGGACTTGAATCACATGCAGGTTTTGGAGCCATTATCAAGAGTTTTTTTCTGGTAAGGAAAGTCACTATTGCGCTTCCATTCCACTACACAGTGCAAAGAGCACTCGCATCTGTTCCCAGCAAGTACAGTGTATTGGACTGAAGAGGAGCTACTGTTCTTGTCAGTTTCCTAAGCAGAGTTGAACTAGATATGGCTCGTGTGTAGGAAGCACAGTTCTTTTATTCTGAGCAAGCTCACTGTTCGGACCCCATAGGAAATACTTTAGAGTAGAAAAGGGCTCTTTTCTCAAAAGCAGAGTGAGTTTCTTGTAAGGCAAGCTAGCGTTTGTTTCCCAGTCCTAAATGGAGTTGAATCACATGTAGCTTTTGGTCCTACGAGCAAGAGTTGTTTTCTGGTAAGAAGAGTCACTATTGTGCTCCATATGACATACACAGGGCAAATAGCACTCGCGTCTGTTCCCAGCATGTACAGTGTATTGGACTGAAGATGATCTACTGTCCTTGTCAGTTTCCTAAGCAGAATTGATCTAGATATGGCCAGTGTGTGTAGGAAGCACAGTTCTTTTGTTCTGACAAAGCTCACTGTTCTGACCCCATAAGAAACACAGTAGAGTAGAAGAGTGCCCTTTTCTCAAAAGCAGTGTGTGTTTCTTGTAAGGCGAGCTAGCGTTTGTTTTTCAGTCCTAAATGGAGTAGAATCACATGCAGTTTCTGGTCCTACGAGCAAGAGTTGTTTTCTGGTAAGAAGAGTCACTATTGTGCTCCCATTTTCATACACAGGGCAAATAGCACTGGCGTCTGTTCCCAGCATACAGTGTATTGGACTCAAGAGGATCTACTGTCCTTGTCAGTTTCCTATGCAGAATTGATCTAGATATGGCCCGTGTGTTTAGGAAGCACAGTTGTTTTGTTCTGAGCAAGCTCACTGTTCTGGCCCTAAAGGAAACTCAGTAGAGTAGAAGAGTGCTCTTTTCTCAAAAGCAGAGTGTGTTTCTTGTAAGGCGAGCTAGCGTTTGTTTCCCAATCCTCAATGGAGTTGAATCACATGCAGTTTTTGGTCCTACGAGCAAGAGTTGTTTTCTGGTAAGAAGAGTCACTATAGCTCTCTCATTGCCATACACATTGCAAATAGCACTCGCGTTTGTTCGCAGCAAGTACAGTGTATTGGACTGAAGAGGATCTAGTATTCTGGTGAGTTTCCTAAGCAGAATTGAACTAGATTTGACCGTGTGTGTTGGAAGCACAGTTCTTTTGTTCTGAGCAAGCTAACTGTTTTGGCCCTATAGGAAACACAGTAGAGTAGAAGAGTGCTCTTTTCTCAAAAGCAGAGAGTGTTTCTTGTAAGGCGATCTAGCGTTTGTTTCCCAGTCCTAAATGGAGTTGAATCACATGTAGTTTTTTGTCCTACGAGCAAGAGTTGTTTTCTGGTAAGAAGAGCCACTATTGCGCTTCATATGACATACACAGGGCAAATAGCCCTCATGTCTGTTCCCAGCATGTACAGTGTATTGGACTTAAGATGATCTACTGTCCTTGTCAGTTTCCTAAGCAGAATTGATCTAGATATGGCCCGTGTGTGTGGAAGCACAGCTCTTTTGTTCTGAGAAAGCTCACTGTTCTGACCCCATAAGAAACACAGTAGAGTAGAAGAGTGCCCTTTTCTCAAAAGCAGTGTGTGTTTCTTGTAAGGTGAGCTACCGTTTGTTTTTCAGTCCTAAATGGAGTTGAATCAAATGCAGTTTCTGATCCTACGAGCAAGAGTTGTTTTCTGGTAAGAAGAGTCACTCTTGTGCTCCCATTTTCATACACCGGGCAAATAGCACTGGCGTCTGTTCCCAGCATACAGTGTATTGGACTCAAGAGGATCTACTGTCCTTGTCAGTTTCCTATGCAGAATTGATCTAGATATGGCCCGTTTGTGTAGGAAGCACAGTTCTTTAGTTCTGAGCAAGCTCACTGTTCGGACCCCATAGGAAACACAGTAGAGAAGACGTTTGCTCTTTTCTGAAAAGCAGAGTGTGTTTATTGTAAGGTGAGCTAGCATTTGTTTACCAGTTCTAAATGGAGTTGAATCACATGCAGTTTCTGGTCCTACGAGCAAGAGTTGTATTCTGGTAAGAAGAGTCACAATTGCGCTCCCATAGTCTTACACAGTGCAAATAGCACTGGCGTCTGTTCCCAGCAAGTACAGTGCATTGGACTGAAGAGGAGCTACTGTTCTTGTCAGTTTCCTAAGCAGAGTTGAACTAGATATGGCCCGTGTGTGTAGGAAGCACGGTTCTTTTGTTCTGAGCAAGCTCACTGTTCAGACCCCATAGAAAACACAGTAGAGTAGAAGAGTGCTCTGTTCTCAAAAGCAGAGTGTGTTTATTGTAAGGCGAGCTAGCATTTCTTTCCCAGTTCTAAATGGAGTTAAATCACATGCAGTATCTGGTCCTACGAGAAAGAGTTGTTTTCTGGTAAGAAGAGTCACTATTGTGCTCCCATTATAATATGCAGGGCAAATAGCACTGGCGTCTGTTCCCAGCATGTACAGTGTATTGGACTGAAGAGGAGCTACTGTTCTTGTCAGTTTCTTAAGCAGAGTTGAACTAGATGTAGCCCATGTATGTAAGAAGCAAAGTTCTTTTGTTCTGAGCAAGCTCACTATTCTGGCCCTATAGGAAACACAGTAGAGAAGAAGAGTGCTCTTTTCTCAAAAGCAGAGTGTGTTTCTTGTAAGGCGAGCTAATGTTTGTTTTCCAGTCCGAAATGGAGTTGAATCACATGCAATTTCTGGTCCTACGAGCAAGAGCTGTTTTCTGGGAAGAAGAGTCACTATTGCGCTCCCTTTGTCATACACAGGGCAAATAGCACTGGTGTCTGTTCCCAGCAAGTACAGTGTATTGGACTGAAGAGGAGCTACTGTTCTTGTCAGTTTCCTAAGCAGAGTTGAACTAGATTTCGCCCGTGTTTGTAGGAAGCACAGTTCTTTTGTTCTGAGCAAGCTCACTGTTTTGGCTCTAAAGAAAACACAGTAGAGTAGAAGAGTGCTCTTTTCTCAAAAGCAGAGTGTGTTTCTTGTAAGGCGAGCTAGCGTTTGTTTCCAAGTCATAAATGGACTTGAATCACATGCAGGTTTTGGAGCCATTATCAAGAGTTTTTTTCTGGTAAGGAAAGTCACTATTGCGCTTCCATTCCACTACACAGTGCAAAGAGCACTCGCATCTGTTCCCAGCAAGTACAGTGTATTGGACTGAAGAGGAGCTACTGTTCTTGTCAGTTTCCTAAGCAGAGTTGAACTAGATATGGCTCGTGTGTAGGAAGCACAGTTCTTTTATTCTGAGCAAGCTCACTGTTCGGACCCCATAGGAAATACTTTAGAGTAGAAAAGGGCTCTTTTCTCAAAAGCAGAGTGAGTTTCTTGTAAGGCAAGCTAGCGTTTGTTTCCCAGTCCTAAATGGAGTTGAATCACATGTAGCTTTTGGTCCTACGAGCAAGAGTTGTTTTCTGGTAAGAAGAGTCACTATTGTGCTCCATATGACATACACAGGGCAAATAGCACTCGCGTCTGTTCCCAGCATGTACAGTGTATTGGACTGAAGATGATCTACTGTCCTTGTCAGTTTCCTAAGCAGAATTGATCTAGATATGGCCAGTGTGTGTAGGAAGCACAGTTCTTTTGTTCTGACAAAGCTCACTGTTCTGACCCCATAAGAAACACAGTAGAGTAGAAGAGTGCCCTTTTCTCAAAAGCAGTGTGTGTTTCTTGTAAGGCGAGCTAGCGTTTGTTTTTCAGTCCTAAATGGAGTAGAATCACATGCAGTTTCTG